>NW_028301547.1:20317500-20585000 GCF_042242905.1 Orbicella faveolata | reverse complement strand
GGGGAGGTGTCCCAACAACTTATGGCCAGGGTTGTAGGTTTACACTAGGGGAAATTGTTCCGGATTCGTGATGAATCCGGAACGTTTTAGTGCCTGATTGATTTTGCCGTTTACACAAAAGTGGACGAATCCGAAATAAAAACTTCCCGGTTTGGTCGTGTCTCCGGAGATTTTGAATCCGTAATTTAAAGTGGGAACTTTGAATCCGGAGAGTTTTGTCGTGTAAACGATTTTCTCTCGAATCCGGATATTTTTCCCCCTGTGATCTTTTGAGTTTGCGGTGCAACGAAAATAGCGGAGTACATGATTCAGTCGTAGTCGAGTCGTAGGCACATTGATGGCCATTTGATGGCGGTCACTGGGTGATTACCTCGTGCTGTTTCAGGTGTAGGTAATCACTTTTATAATGAATAATGCTATACTCCTCAGAAACCCAATTTAAACTTTACTGCCCAGATGACGACGATGGCAAAGACCAGAATAAATACTTGGAGGGACCTGACATGATGGACAACCGTGGTCAGCGAGTTGAAAGAAAACTTCAGACTGTCTCAACCTACCGCTAGCCTTATTTTCGGAGGCATTTTTTTTCTCGTTGTCGAGGCAACAAACTGCTTGTTAACCATTCCATCATGAATGTTCCCGAAGTTATCGTCGTGTGTAAACGGTTAAGAATCCGAATATCCTTTCACTGTAAACCCCTACTAATCCGAATACTCTAAAACTGATGAATCCGGGAACTTTTACGAATCCAAAAAAACTCCTTTAGTGTAAACCTAGTCCTAGATCGACCACTGTAATGTTCATTTGTCTGCCAGTGTTATGATCTGCAAATTTCAGTTAATTGATGAAACAACCAAAGTAGAAAAGATGGATTTTTTTTCACGCAGTTAGTAGTTTATAGAAATTATGGTATTTCCACTTGACTTTATTTGTCAGTCAATGCTTCAATTGCCATAAACCATAGAGGATTGGTTGAGTGTATCTCTAAAACTGCCACTGCATTGTAAGTTATCAGTGAAATCAATAAAATAAACAAGTGTTCAAATCATTTCCCGGAGTACTGTAGTAACGTTCTTTATCAGGGATGTCGTGGGTGTTGCAATGCACATGAAAAAACATATATATTTATACTAACTTAAAAAAAAAAAAATTTCCATTATTTTATCCACACAACGTTTCAAAAATTGCTTTCATCGGATTGCTGGAAACAAATATTTTACTCGAGTGGCTATCCGCGTCACGCAATTGTTTACATTCCAACGGCGGATTTTGGGCAAAATCTATGAGAAACACAGGCCAAGGCGGGCGACTTGAAACCATTTGCCCAGAGATATTTTTTGATATCCTAAGAGGTGGGTGTATATTTAACCCGTAGAAAGTATTTTTATGGTATTTAAAGTTATAGCCCATAGAAAAATATGGCAATGTTTTTATGCAATAATTCTCTTGCGACACACTGTCAAATTTTGCGTGTCAGTTTGATCTCTTTTCGGGCTCAAAACTAACTTTGATTTATTTTATTTTTCGCTCAGTCATACCACGAAGACCTCAGTGAACTGAATATAAAATCCATTGAAAGATTGTCAAGTAGCTGTTCTGCCGAGCGCGAAGCAATCAAATATTCGGAAAATTCAGCAAAACCGGAAGTAGATTTTGAGCCCAATCTGGTCGAAATCGTTTTTGGCGTATTTCTGTCAAAGAAAGCTGTATTAGCAGAAACTAACTATGGTCCGTTTCTATTCTTACTAGGACCTATCTATGGACAAAATACAAGCAAAATCAATTTTTCGACTTGTGCCATTGATAGGCGATTTAGGTCCATTTTTATAGGCATTCACTCTTAAAGCCCCCATACCTCAAGCCAAAGTTGTACGTTCAATACTCATTTCCGTTTTTTGTTCTATTTCTTCCCCTAAAGAATACATGCTTAAAATTCCTGGCCTCAAGATCATCCGTGTGTATGGCGACCGTAGAGAGCAGGCGGAGTTTCCAATTCCTAACAAACGCCAACCACTAAAAAATTCAACGGACGACGAAACTCAAATTTCAAATGAGGGTAATGAACTGAAAGCAGTCTCACTACATCACGTCATTCGAAGGGATCCCTGTCCGTTTGCCACCGAGCTTGGAGAGTATGAGCGCAAATTTTATGATGATAGGAAGAACGATCTCAGGACCAGTGACAAAGAAGTCGAAGAATACCGCGAAGTAAGAATCGTACTCCTTCGAAGAGACGGTTTTGATTTCAATGCGTCGAAGCTCTAGAATAATAACTCTTTGTTTCAGTAGCAGAACGGCAATGACTTTACTGTCTCCATGTTTGGGCCCCTCCGAAGGGCACAAACATGGCGTCTCCATGGCGTCTTTGAATAACGTGCGAATAACAAACCGCACAAACCTAACTCTCGGCGACATTGTTTACATATCAATAATCTATCATATCCCAGATTCTTGACTAAATTATCGAATGGTTACCATTTCTATTTTTGATGACGTGATAATGAAAACCGGCAATATTTGTCCGAGCCTTGCATTGGACTGACACTTAATTGGTTAGGCCGAGAATTTGGCTGTTTAGTCATAAGGAGTCCAAATTATCTGGTGAAGCTGGATATATGCCCAATTTGTGAGTTTTTAGTTCTGAGTTTTTTGTTCTTTTTTATTCTTTTGCTTTCACAAGCTCATCGGACAGGCCGAAAGTTGGGCTCTTCAAAAGTCTGGAGTCCAGATCATCCTTTGTACATGCGCAGCATCGGGAAAACCCAGGCTAACCAGATCCTGTGACAATATCCAACAATGCATTGTGGATGAATGTGGCATGTGCATGGAACTGGAATCCCTCGTGCCAATCGCGTACTCAAAAGCGCGACAAGTGGTTTTGATTGGTGACCACAAACAGTTACAGCCGGTCATCCAAGACAACTTGGCAATGACACTTGGAATGAGTGTATCTATGTTTGAGAGGCTTTCTGAGCGAGCTAAGATGCTAGAGCTGCAGTACAGAATGGTAAGAGAAGAACCTGTCCTCAGTATATCATTATCTATTGTTAATCTATTGTTTAACAGCACAAAGCGATATACGTGGCACTTAAGATTTATCGCTTCGGATCCCTAACATGAAAACTTCAATAATTCTGTCACAATATATCTCGCACACGTTTTCCCGCGCTTTGCGTAGCTGCATGAATGTGTTTACTTCGAGTTTTTATGGGTTAATTAGATAGTACGCGTCCTGCATTATTGGCTAAAGTGATTACCTTGGTTTTGTTTTTAGACACTCAATTGAAAAACACTTTAAACACTCTTAGCAATTTGTGATTCAACTACATGTGGCTGTTTCCTTTTATTTTTATTTTTATTGTTTATGAAATCGAAATAAAGAACTGTTGCCAGGATTAAACGTAGCAACAGAGCCATAAACCATTAAAATTCGAGATTTCGGCTGCCGGTGTCCAGACTTCAGTAGCCCTCGAAGGCTGTTGGTCGGCACTCGAAAGCAAAAACAAAGAGCTTTGTTTGTGTCTTTTTTTTTTTTCCTTTTTTTGTTCATACTTTTTCGCCTTGTTTATTTTACATCACCGGCTCATAAAGCAGTGATGAAAAGAATGAGTATCCGTAAATTTCCGGGACAGTGTGTACTCCATAAGCGTCTTGAAGATCGGTTCGCAGTTTTATATGTCTTTTGAAACATGCCGTGTGGACGACATGGAATTGAGTAAGGCTAGAATGGAAGCCTGTATTTTTGGCATTATTTTATGGAAGGTGCAAAATCATCGACTTAAGTTAAAACAGGATAAAACCGAGGTAGTGGTGTTTTCATCTGACCATTATTGAGGAGATTGTCAGCTGATCTTCAACTGCAAAAGACAGTCTCCTTCGCAGCCGTTATTAGGGTCGTCACGCAACGCTTCTGGGAGAAGCGTTGCGTGACGACCTTAATAACGGCGGCGAAGGAGACTACAAAAGACAATACTTGGTGATTCTATGTCCATGGTTGCTGTCCTCATACTACTGCCGTGTGCAAATCTGCATTCTTCCACTTGCGTAACATATCCACGATTAGGAAGTTTCTAACGACTGAAACTACTAAAACTCTGGTACATGCCTTTGTAACTTCAACGATTGATTATTGCAACTCTTTGCTATATGGTGCCTCCTAAATATTTGTTGCATAGGCTCCAGCGAGTGTTCAATTTCGTTGCAAGAATAGTTTACCAGTCTGAAATATACGATCACATAACGCCTCTCCTCATGCAACTTCATTGACTACCCATTGATATTGAACAGAGAATAAACTTTAAAATTCTACTCATTATATTCTTTAAAGTGCTACACCGCTTATCGCTTTGGTTATGCTGCCTCCGTCAGTACTTTTGATCTGCACACATTGCCATTTATCTTTAATTTCACAAGATTCATCAGTACCATTCAGCGACCTCAAATGATGAAGAGAACATCTTGGCGTTGCAGGCTAACTACTTCTCATACGCTTGAAAATATTAATATCAAGAAAAACAAGGTCAACGTGATATGTTTTGCTTATCTTTTGCTTTTCCTAGCAAGAAGAAATTTGCAGATTTCCCTCTGAGTACTTTTATGAAGAAAAGTTAAGGACAGACCCGTCGGTTCCAACCTTGGATCGTCGTTTACGATCCTTTTGGCCTGCTCCTGCGAAACCGGGACAGAACTTTCCAATGGCATTTTGCCATGTTGAGGGAGAAGAGGAAAGCAGTTCCATCAAGACGGCACATAGTAATGAACAGTCAAAGGCAAATGAGAAGGAAGTCAGGAAAGTGGTAAGCTTGATGCTATCAAAATGTAACTTATGACTATAGTTATCAAATACTTATCGGCAAGAGATTATCAATCTTACCTTGATAATCTCTTGTTATCGGTTATTTGGTATTTCAAGAATTGCCCTTTCTCAAATACCATCGAAATATCTAAAGGTAACTCGATGGTTACCCAAGCACACCACATGAAGCCATTGAATTTGCAGCTGGGAAGTGCTAGTGTTGGTTTAAAAAGAAAGTCTAGTAAGATGTAAACACCCTCAGGAAGTCTGCATTTAGATTGTATGCTGAGCAAACATGCATCACACGGAGAAAAGTGAAAAATTGAATGAGATTAACCGATCTTCTCTGAACTAATAACAGCCTACTCGCTGCAGTATATAAAAAATTAGACCACCTCTGTGGGCTTACAGGCGCAACAAACCTCGCGGGATGTTGGGAGAACGGCTAACGGCTCGTGATTTACAAGCTTTTCTCGTGTTCTCCCAACATCGCTTTAAAGCTTAAAAACATCTATTTTTGTTTCTAACAGAGCGTCACTAACACTTTTAGCTTCGATCATCTTTCCTTCGTTTGGATTGCAATTAACTCAACGGTATAGCTAACTAACTACACACGTTTTTCCTTACCTTTCGAATGATGTGAGTAATATTAGCAATACAAAACCAAAACAATTGTGGAGAACGTACAGATATTGGCTGTAAGCCCACACTCAGCATTAACTTTACTTGGATTTAAGGGTGAAGATTGCGGGGGATTGGCGGGGGGGGGGGGGGGGGGGTGAAGGCCATGGACAGCTACACGAGATCATCTATATTAATGCTGAAGTATTCTTTGTCAGTTGCAAGTGGCAAGATCCTTAGTCTACAGATACGACGTGGATGCGTCAAAAGTCGTGATTTTGTCACCTTACAGAGAACAGCGAAGCAAAATTAGCGAGTCTTTAAAAAAAGTGTACAGGTGTAAAGATATCCCCGTCACAACCATCGTAAAAAGCCAGGGTAAATTCACTTTTTTATGCTTTCTTTGTATTTTGTTAACGTCTGCTTTTAACTGGAAATCACAGGTATCCCAATTAATGCTTCACATTATTAGCGCAGCACATCCCATATATAATGTATGCCGCGGTTTCCAGTCTGTATCGAGTATTTCTTTCTTTCACTTTTTTGTTGTTTATTGTTGTTTTGGTTGTTGCTGTTATTGTTATTGTTGTCGTTGCTGTTATCGCAATTGTTGTTGTCGTTGTTTTTGTTTCTGCAACGTTATCTCCTCTTCACCTGATAGCGATCTAGGCGGCGCCAGTGAAACTTGTTAATCTAAATACAGCGATATGATGTGTAATTTACACACCTATCGAAAATTGATTCTCAGGCAGTGAATGGGATTACGTCATCTTATCTTTGGTGCGCTCCTTGAGTAAGGACGACATTGAGCCTGAGCCTTCACCTCAATGGCGGCGGAAGCATTTGGGTTTTCTAACAGATGAACATCAAATGAATGTGGGGCTTACTCGAGCTCGAAAAGGACTTTGTATAATTGGTACGTAGCATCACAAAATACTTTGTTATTAGTAAATTTGCTTTTGGTTTTTCTTTCATTTCCTTCATTTTTCTTCTGATCAAAAGAGGACGCCAGAGTTAAAGATGGCATGCGAGTCTCAGGGACACTTGCAAGCTATATTTGTCTACTGCACTCTGGCCCCTTAACTGCTGAAATTCAGCAAAAAATGCTTTTCTCTGTTAAATTGATATCGGTTTTCTTTAATAGTTCGCCTAATTGAAACTTAAAAGACATTTCCACATATCATAAACGAGTTAATGTTATTGAACTAGCATGTGGTCTGGTTTTGGAAGTCGGAAACGTGGTATCCTAGCTGGCCTTTACATCGAACGATCCGGATTCGAGCCCAGGGCGGGGTCGTTGCGTTGTGTTCTTTGATACAACACTTTACCCTCGGAGTGCGTTTCCCCAACAACGGGTATATAAATGGGTACTGGCGAAACAATGCTGGTGATGAGTCCACAATGGACAATCATCCCATTTAGCTAGAGGGGGTAGTATTACTCCTAGTAACTGGGATAAACTCCGTCGGTGAGGACCATTTGTGGCCTTTTCTTTAGTATTTGTACATCACTTGACATAAGAGAACATGTTAAAGAATTAGTTCTGCTTAGCGTGCGTATATCGAGTTATGGATGCACGCGGGAGGTTTGTGGAGCACGAAAGAAGCGTAAGAGCTGCTCGAAGCGATAGCCGAGAGCAACTCTGGTCTTCTTGAGTGTTCTCCAAACTTCCCAAGTGTATCCATAACTCGATATAGTCACAGCTAAAAGCATGGACCAATTCTTTTATTCATTTCATTTTTACATAGTCCTGATGATTGTAACTCGTTTTAGGTGCCCCAATTAGCAGCAATGCTAAATCTCATTGACACATAAGTAAAGTTATTATTATTATTATAACGATGATGATGATGATGATGATGATGATGATGATGATGATTTATAACAAGGCGACAACAACTTGGACACTAAAACATCTTTTATCTGTGATTGACTACAAAGTTCTCACAATGCACAGTGAAGGAAAACAAAGGTCATTGGAATCCTATCACGCCACGATAAGTTGAGCAAGAGTTGAACAAAAAAGCTTGACCTGGTTTCTAAAACTGTTAATGAAAAATTCGCTTCTTCTAATTAATTATAATGAAAACGTAGGCAAACAAAGTCAAAAATACTCAATGAAAATGTAGACAAACAAGGTCAAAATACTCAAGTTTAAGTAAACATCTTAGCTTGGCAAAAGTCAAAGAGGCTCGAGATAGGGTTTGGATTGTCCAAGATTGTTCACATTGCCGAAACTTAGACAAAAGGAACTTGCACTAAACTGAACAGCTAAATTGAAACTGCACACGTCATGTTATATACGTACGGCCGTGCGTATATAGAGGTTTCGTTCATGATGGCTCAATAGGACAAGCGCGCGCTATGTATTAAAAATTAGATTAGGAGCTCGAGATTTCTATTTAAACAATACAGTGTTTCTGTCTACGAGCTATCGGCTGATAGTTGCCCCGCGGAAATTTGATGTTCTTAAAACAACAATTTGTCCGAGGAGCGAAGCTTCGAGGGCAAATATTCTAGTTTTAAGAGTAGCAAATTTCCAAGGGGCAACTATCAGACCGATAGTTCCGAAACATAAACACTCTATTGTCTTTATTGTTCACCACTAAATTTTCTTCCGCGCACCAGTTTAAAAAATCATGTTGAATTATTTTCAACTTTTTTAAATGAAAGCCATGAAAGGCAAATGTAAAATTTGAAAAAGAAAACCAACAAAAACCCTCTTAATACAATTTCAACTGGTTATTTTCTATAAGCCAGTTTGTTTACAGAATATTTTCACGGACAAGTACTATCCATCCGGGTATTTTCCTCGGACGGGCACTTTGGGCTGATAGTGTCTCTCCACGGATGAACACTATCGCGTCACGTGATCAGTTTAAACCAATAAGAATCGAAGAAAATTTGGTGGTGAACTATAACGCGTGATAGTTGACGAGCGCGCAGCCCTAGTCAACTATCGCGCGATAGAAATCGAGAGTATAAATCTTAGTATAAATTTTAGTATACTACTAGTCGTTCAAAACGTAATCTAAATCCTCTTCACAGACACGTAGAAAACGTCTAGAAGCGACCGTCATTTTGTTAACAAGGGCAAACTGCTGCGCTATTCACTATCCATCACAGAATAGATAGTGAGCCGCGTAGCCAATCAGAAGAACGGCATTCGTGATTGAATGCTAGTAGATTTATACTAATATAATATAGATAGGACCTTGCGCGCGCTCTGATTGGTCGAAAACCCATGTTTTATCAGAGTATAAAACATAGAAAAAGCGCGTTTTATTGTTTTTCGCCACATTACTTCTATATCATAAAGCAAATGAAGAAGCTTAGGCCGTGCATTACACTCCGGACATTTGAGAACAATCGAGAGATGTAGAAAACAGTCGCCTACGGCTCGTGTTTTCTACATTTCCCTCGTGTTCTCAAATGCCCGTCGTGTTTTCTCACAGGGTAATACACGGCTTAGGCTTCTTTGTTTGTTGAATAAAGCACATTCGCTGGGGTGTTTTTGTTATTTATTTTTACCCAGTAATGCTAAGTCAATTTCCATTAAACTTTCCCTCTGTATCTCTCCAGGTAACAAGAACCTACTGCAGCATCATCCTATGTGGAAGAAGTTGCTAAACTTCTATGAAGAAAATCATTGTCTGGTAGATGAATCTGAATGGCCCAGAAACTGAAACTGAAATTGCCAGATCACCATACGCATGATCTATACAATTTCCATAAAATTAGTCAAGGTGGTTCTGTCTGTTAAAGTGATTATGGCATTATATAGAAATGCCGAAGATAAAGTCAACGCAGGTGGGCAAATGCAAACAGAAATAACGCACTAAATCATTCACTGCTACTCGTAAATTTTAGATATTCAACAAAATCGATAACGCCTTCTCTTAGTTTGTATGCCTTCTCTTACACTATGCTGAGCTTGCAGACCGAGTCGACTCGAAAGATCTGGGATAGATCATTTTATTTTTAATCAGGTAATAGTCTTAGAATGCCGAGATCTAGAATCTGCTGGAATTACGCGATTTGGCCGAAAACTAACCTTGACTTGAATGAGCCTTTGAGGTTTAATTTTTGGTCAGGTGCATGGTTAGAAAAGAACAGGTTCTTTTTTACACAAACCAGAAATTGAAACGTTCTGTAAATAGTTTTTATTTTGAAGGTTCTTAATTAGACAAGAAAAAGTAGTGAGCATTTGCAATGGCAATGGCCTTACAATTTTCACGCCGTATATATTTTGCATTTTACCAATTAGTTTTAATTTTACTCCTTTTCAATTTTCTACAAAAAATCCCATTATATGGATTGAGTGCACATGTGCAGCTTGTATAGGGTGGTACATATGGAGGAGAATATTTATACGTACTTAATTTACAATTTATTTGTCAAGAATGTGAGACAGAAAGCATTGAGTAACTTAAATAAATTTTCTACCTGCATTTTCATTCTGGTTAAATGAATCTCAAATGTAGTACAGCACAAGTGAAATAAAGTTTGTGACATATATCATTTGTTAATTTTGGAAATTACATGAAGCAATCAAATATAAACACGAATAATACTTGAATCATAACAATAGAAAAGGTCAAGAAAAACATGAATTCAACATTAGGTGCAATAGGCGATTGCCATGATGGCGTCATTTGACTACAATTACCAGGATACTTCACTGTAAACAGTGAATCCTTCACTTTTTCTGTTTCTTATGCTA
Organism: Orbicella faveolata; assembly: GCF_042242905.1. Lineage (NCBI taxonomy): Eukaryota > Metazoa > Cnidaria > Anthozoa > Scleractinia > Merulinidae > Orbicella > Orbicella faveolata. The sequence goes on along the minus strand of NW_028301547.1, from coordinate 20,574,858 downwards.
ATCAGGGCAATTGTTATTTAAACCCCACTGGGAATTCAAAATTTAAATAATAAAGAAAAAACGAAAGGAATTCTGGTAGTTGTAGTCAAATGACGACTATGTGCAAATCTGCTATTAGATATCTTGAAAAATTTAAATAGAACATAGCCAATTAAATCGAAGTTTCCCACGTTTGAAATTAGCCGAAAATCTATTCCCTCGTCGGTATGAACTATCAAGGGATTTGGATGGGGTATGCAAGAGTGTGCGCATGCGAATTCGTCCTCTTGGTGTTCTTCTTTGGAGCCGACTCACTTTTATTTGGGGTTTTGCGGCCTTCAGTGAGTAGACGACAGTAAATTTACGGTGTTTTTATGGTTTTGCTTTTGTTGTTTGCTCGCGTGTAGAAAACATTTTCACAGAATTTAAACGAGAGCATCAATCAGCCGAGGTATGCCAATAGATCCCTTTTGTGCAATCTCCTCTCATGTATACGTGACTGTCAACTCGTGTGTTTAAATATAATGAAAATTATAATAATTTTCAACCATGTGACATAGTGAAGATTGCTGTGGGAATGCTATGAGCGCATTCAGGTCGCATCTAATAAATCATGAAGACTGAAATAATCTTGATTCAAGTGCAGTTAATCTTAACATGCGTATCAAGGATTGGGTATTTGTACAACTGAAAAAGAGTGGTAGTACTGATTCATCCACCTTAAATCTACTAACGACGGTGCTGCGAGGAGGAGGAGGAGGAGGAGGAGGTCATCGCGAAATGAATTGTGAACGCGATCGACCGCTTAAGAAGTTTAGGTAACGTACTTAAAAATGGAGAGCAGGACATGCTTATGCGCTCCAAGTACCGTGAATGAGAAAGATTCTGTGAAGGCATTTTAGAATTCCATTTTTAGTTTTATTTTCATGCTTCTCTTCCATCGAAAGCATGTACAAAATACGTACAGGGTGTAAGTGAAGGAAAGCACTTGCATGAAAAGTGCAATCCTCGTTTACGCGTAATGTTTCTACGCTGCGGTAATGCAAGCCGAAACTCGTACCTAGAACCCACTTTAATTTTCAATAACGCGGAGTCTCTGGCTAAGTCCAATTTTTTTCTTCTCTTTTAGTATGCAAAGAGTGCTCAATTTCCATTGTCAACCAAACGACCAGCAGAAGTCTGTGAATTGCAAAATCAAAAGAGTCATGTTCTTTGTTCTCGTGATATTTTTGTTTCGTTTCCTCAGAAACGAAACGGTATTGTTTTCAGTTCAGGGGTGAACTATTTACATAGTGATTTGACATATCCAATCAGAGTAAATTTCGTAATTGTTGATGTAAATACGGTGGAAATTCGGTCATCGCAACAAAATGTGGCGTCCCGAACATTTCAATTTCTGCTTTATTCGAAAATGGGGAATTACGACTGAAACTCTCGTTTCTTGTTATTAAAATACACAGGAAAACTACACACTGGACTTCTATTTGGATAGTAATAGTGAAAAGGAAGTTTATTTTGGAGGTAGAGAGACCGCCAGACCACGCGATTTGTCCACTAATGCGATATTTTAAGCCGATGAAAGCAGTTCGTTTTGTTTGGTTCAACGAAGAAATAGTTCTGTTTTCCGTTTCAGAGTGATTTATTGACATAGTGAGTATGAATGTTATCAGCCGGTAACGCTTGTAATTCACAAGGTAAACATGTTCAACAAAAATAACTTGTTGTTGTTTCGTTTTTTCAGAAACGAAACAGTATTGTTTTCAGTTCAAGGGTGAACTATTTACATAGTGGGGGTAATATCCAATCAGAGTAAAGTTCGTAATTGTTGATGTAAATGCGGCGGCAAAATTTCAGCCAAAACTCGGTGCATCGCTACAAAATGTGTCATTTGCAACATTGCAGTGAAACTCTCGTTTCTCGGTATTATCTTACACAAGAAAACTGTGAACTGGACTTGACAGTGATAGTGAAAAAGAAATACATTTTCGAAGTAGAGACACCGCCACACCACGCGATTTGTCCACCAATGCGACATCTTAAGTCGATGGAAGCAATTAGTTTTGTTTAGTTCAACAAAGAAATGGTACTGTTTTCCGTTTCAGAGTGATTTATTGACATAGTGAGTATGAATGTTGTGAGGGTAAACGCTTGTAATTCACAAGGTAAACATGTTCAGCAAAAATAACTTCTCGAAACTAAATTTTACTTCGTGACACGGAAAGAAAATGAAATTTAAAATGTCATGCAGGTAGAAATAATTGGCGACTTAAATGTTCCTAAGTCTACTGAAATGATGTATTCTAGAGAAACGAAGATATCTGTTTCCGTGCTTGATTTAAATGTGATTAAGATCACAACTACGGCGACATAATTTTGGTCAATCAGAACACTTGTCAGGAATAACAATCCCGCCCCTTTTCTGTGGCTGTTTACGGGAAAAGAACACGCACGTGGAGCGTCTGGACGATACTACAGATACGACATATTGTGGAAGGTAACTAGTTCATCATATTGTAATTTAATTAACGTTGGTATAGTGCAAAATAGGCACACCAGTGCTAGAAATAATATTTCTTCTTTAACAGGACATGTGTCCTTTCAAATCTTCATTTTGGTCGGACATCTTATCAATTTGACCGGACATTAATTTGCATAATTGATTAGCATAGTTAATTAGCATAAGAAAATTTATTAGCATACTGTAAAGATTTTCAATACAAATCATTCAAAATTGCATTTAAATTTGATTTATTTATCATTTATGACTAACTAGTTAACTTAATTTACTAGATGACTGCACCGATCTCTCCTGGTTATCTCCTGGTTATATGTTCTTCAAGCAAACCTAGTTTTCTACTGAATGTTACCATTAAAGGGACACAGTCACCTTTGGGACCGCGCTGACCTGAACATTTAGGTTTTCTCAGTTTGAAAAAAGTTCACCTCAACCTGAAATCAAAGTACATCAAGAAATCCGCTTCAATCTTCGCAGTGTTTTGCTTGATTTTCAATCGTTTACTGAAAATCCTGTTTTTGAATGTTCTTTTGCTCATCCTATGATATTATTTATATCATATTTGGTTTAAAACAGTATGGATCGCGTCTCTGTAATGTGCAAATTAGCTATGAAATGGTATCTAATGTGCAAGTGCGCCAGCTGACTATGTCCCTTTAAAGCAGGAGCCCATCTCTAAGAGTGTGCAACTACCCCAATTATTCCTGTCCTGGCGTTTTTACAGACCCATCTATTTTTAATTTGAATTTACCGCGAATTCAGATCCCCGCAGGAACCTCAGTGACTAATCACAAGCACAGACTTTATAATTTCGCTGGAACATTAGGTCGACATGTCCACCTGAGGCTGCCATTTTTTCCTTACCGCTGCGCGTTCACGTAGACCGGAAAAGACCTTTTTCGTGGGAAAAGAAGCCTAAAAATGAAACGGTCTGTAAAAATAACGTGACATAGGCTTAGTATGGGAGTTGCAGGCTCCTGACCAGAGTTGACTCTAGGGTACATACATTAAGTGCTAAAAGCATATTGCAATGCATGTAATGCATAATAGGGCGATTTCTGAAGAGTAATTTATTTGGCAAATACAGGAAAGATGAACGCTTCTGCTTTACGATATGGCAGGAGCCCATAATGCGCTCCAGGATATGGCTCAAACTGTCAGAGTCAAGGGCCCAAAAGTAAAAAAATTCTTGAGTAGCCATTTGGCGACTGTGATAAAAATCAAGTAGGAATTTTGTTCAGAAAAGAACTCAATGAATAAAATCTGTTAAGAAAAAATTTCCAAGACTTTTTTGGTCGCTAATGTAATGAAGGATTCGTGCATTACAAGAGACACAATTGGTAGGTATACGTGACGTACTCAATGCTCAAGGGTTTGTAGTGCATTATAGGGCGATTTCAAGCACGATCCATTTGCAAGTTTTCCGATATGAGGGAATCCTTTACGGCAAAGCAAAAGGATAGATTGCTTTCTTTTCTTATGCCGAATGTTATAGAAGCAAAGATCTTTAACTATGTAATTCTGGAAGGACATAATGTCTGAGAAAATAACCGTTACTGATCGTCAACACAGAGAAACATAAAGGTGAAGAATGATCATCGCAGTTAATTTTCCAATTTAAGCAATTGGAAAGAAGAAGCCTGAAAAAAATCAGGGCTTCAACGGGATTCGAACCCGTGACCTCCGCGATACCGGTGCGATGCTCTACCAACTGAGCTATGAAGCCACACATCGGGAGCGAGGTCAATTAGTTGAGTTCATATCCCGTTGAAGCCCTGATTTTTTTTTCAGGCTTCTTCTTTCCAATTGCTTAAATTGGAAAATTAACTGCGATGATCATTCTTCACCTTCATCTACAACCGCAGTTCATATATGAATTATTTCATATAAACTTCACATCATTTCACTCCTCACGGGAAGATATGAACTCAACTAATCCCGTTGAAGCCCTGATTTTTTTCAGGCTTCTTCTTTCCAATTGCTTAAATTGGAAAATTAACTGCGATGATCATTCTTCACTTTCATCTACAACCGCAGTTCATATATGAATTATTTCATATAAACTTCACATCACAGAGAAACATAGTCGCCATTATGGTAGCCTGGGAACGCAGACGTATTTTCGGCTGTCAATTAAACCAGCATTTTTGGTCGCCAAAGATGAAATTTTAGCCGCATTGGCGACCGTACCGGTCACAATTTCGAACCTTTTAACAATGTATCTAACTAAATTTTATGGATGGACAATAACTTGGTGTTGGTCCGACCATAATGTGAAATTGGCCGGACATATTTAAAATTTGGTCGGACAATGTCCGACGACCGACTGTTATTTCCAGCCCTGCACAATATGGCTTTTTTATGAGATTTTCTTCATATCTTAGGAGTCGACATTTTCCAGATTTAGTTGAATTTCTCGAATTTTCCGCCACAATTCCAGTAGCTTTACTTCTTAGAGCGCACTTTTAAAAATAATAAAATTTGTATTTCGACATACCGCGGCATTTCAAAAGTTGGTTTCCATGAAAACACTGATAGCATTTGTATTTTAGCTTCATAATATTCAAGCGAAAGTGGAGGAATATTTGCACAACTATCGTCATACATGAGGCGTCCTTTTTGAAAAGAAAAATATACTGCGTCACTGACTACGAAACACAGAGTACCGCATTCATTCGAGTCAAGTACTGCCCGGTGCAAAGCGGCGCATTAGCACATACCCCCTCACCCCAGGACTTCTCATGCACAAGATATCAAAACCCCAGCCTTTCTCAGACTTTGAATATCTTTCCGGAAACGAAACACTATTTCTTTCTGAGAAATAGCTTCTTGTTGGGAAAGAAACCAACAATGATATCTTAGTCCAAGAATTTAGCCAATCAAATCATGTGTCTCCGGAACCACCATTTCCTCGTGCCAAGGCTCCACCGGGTCAGAGAGACGAGCTAGTCTGGGGACGAGAATTGGAAAAGTTATCTATATTTACCTCTTCGCGCCTGTGACGTTTACAACTTTGAGTCCGTAGAATCCCTTCAAAAATATTCATCCTTTCACGTTACTCGTCCATGTCCCATCCGCAAAGAAATAGGAAGTAGACTGAACAGCAATGATGTCTCAAGCTCGTAAATGTTGATTTGTAGCCACGTTTTTCTAATCAAACTTCCGTTAGTTGGTTCAATGAACACTGGCAAACACGGGAAACGTTGAATCCACTAACTAATTTAAACATACTACTCTAATAATAATAATAATAATAATAATAATAATAAAACAATCTTTAAAGAGGAAGCGCCCGTCACGTAAATACGTGGTTTTCAGGGAGGTCCTCTATAAAAATAAAAAGTATTAAAATCTAAAATAAGAAATACAAATATCACAGATCTAAAATATAAAATATACAATAATTAAAACTACTAAAACTACCACAACTACCTACTGTCCTAAAAAACTAATTAATTATCTATTAACAATACGTCGTACATCTAAAAATATTTTTTTTAAAATGTTTATTCATAAAGAACCTTATAAGGTTTTTCTTAAAAATTGTGCATGGCATTGGCTTTCCTAAAAATACTGGGAGAGACATCCAGTCATTTGTAAAACGGAGGTTTTTACAAATGACAACTCTAGAGACAACTATTTCGTTCTGTGGGAGGAAATACCACCACGATATCTTTAGTTAATTTCTCATTCTTCTAAACATCTGTCCTTCATGACATTACTCGGTAATAAAAACATAACTTCTTTGTCTAGTCGTAAAATGTAAATATTAGTTCACTGTGACGTGTTAACGTCACGCTGTGAAACCTCAGTAAAATTTCCATAGCCTCCTGAATCTGCAACGTACAACAGAGAGAAACCAAAATGTATAACACGTACGCAGAACATAACTGCCTTCAGTTCAAAATTAAAATAATGCTTTAGTAGCTTGAGAAAATAATTGTAATTATGCAATAGTACATATATCATCATAACATGCCATTGTTAGGTAAATGATATGTTGAGACACGTTAACCAATCAGGTCAAGGAGCACTGAGTTTCCCAGAAAAGAAGCCGGAAACTTCAATCTTTCTAGGAAAGAAAGAACAAGCTATTTTGAATTTGGTCTTTGACGAGGCTATTATTTGTTATTCTTCTACTGAGCACAAACCCAGGTTATACTCCACACGTCTAAGAATCAGGGAACTGAAGACATCAGCTCCAGGTATGTAAATCTCAACAATTCATGTTACGTTCAAGTTTAAATTGTTATGACTGCTATTCGTCCGCCAGGTCCCTGCATGTCATTATGTTCCGACGACCGAGAAATTATATAATACTTGAAGGAGGAAATTCGTAAGAAGTACCAAAGACGATCTATATTAAATTGGCGATCTGTATTCATTCACCTTGGCCTGCCCTCGCATAATGCACATACCTGTTCAGAGAAACTATTTCCTGCTGTTTTGCATTACGATGTATTTTTTATAGGCAAGTGTTAATGTCAATTGAAAGTGCCTTATATAACTGCGGATTAAAATTTGGAAATAGCTACCAAGTAAAACGGAGTTGATGTTACTGCTACAAGGCTAGTACAACGGTGCAGACAGTATGTATCAGTCCTGATAAATATGAATAGTCTGCATCTTAAGACTTGTTGTCAAAGTTATAAATTATCGTTTAGAACGACCTATCGACAATGCGACAATTGTCATATCAGGACTGATGTTTGGAACAACATATCAGCACTGACATTTGGGTTACAAGTCAATTCCAGCTTTATACTGCATACAGTATGGCAGTAAACAGCCTATGAAGAAACCGAATTTATGTAGATTAAGTAAAATCGTTTTACCCAGTCTGCCACTATCGAATGAAAGTAGCCGCGCATGCGTTACAGTTTTATGAACTGGTGAGGGTAAGCTCAAAAAACTGAAACATCAGGTAAAAATTTCTCTTTATTCAAATTTTAAGTTCAATTCTCCGTTGTTTAGGCACGTATCGTCACCTATGTAACCCCAAGGCCCGTAGCCTACTTCAACAAGAGATTATTAATTTGTCTAATGTTGCATTGTGTCTCACAATCGAATGAGCACTGGCAGGCAGATTGCATGATGCCTGTGGAATTGGCGTCGGAATGATACAGTGATTTTTAAAATTAATTCCGATTGCCAAAACTTTCCACTGCGACTTTCCGCTGCGTGAAAGCCAAAATATTCTAGAGTATTCTAGGGTCGAATACGTGATTGTGACGCAATAGAATCCTAGAGTATTCAAGGCGCACACAATACGTGACGTTCACCTGGAATATTCGTATCGAATATGGTGGAATACGCTCCGTTCATAATCGTTCGTGGATTTTGGTTAAAGTATACCACACATCTGTAGTACTCCTAGAGTATGATGGCGAACCCTTTGTAAAAATAATTCTATGTAAGAAGGTAACAGTTCGGGCGTATATAGCATTCTTCTGGAAGCAGAACACTACAGAACACTTGAAGTGTGTCGTTTAGAATACCCTTAAAACCTCACATATGCGTCAGTATTCAAAAATGAACACGTTTCATACTTCGCATGAGTCTCTTGTCCCAGTCGAACACCACAGAACACTTGAAGTGTGTCGGTTAGAATACCTTAAAACCTCACTTATGCGTCAGTATTCAAACATGAAGACGTTTTGTACTTCGCATGAGTCTCGTGTTCCAGTCGCAAACTCTCGAACAACTGGGAGTATTCGAAAATGTTCGAGTCATAAACGATCACTATATCTTCGAAGAACATCTAATGTAACATTAATCTACCAAAACGTGGCCCGTATGATTTATCGAACATTTCGAGTCATTCACGAGTATTCAATTTGAATACGGAAAAACAGGCCGGATTCTAATAGAATATTCCAAGTGTATTTCTAGTTAACCGTAATCGAATACGTCAGAACATTGCGGTATACGCGGCGTGCGCCGATCCGTATTCGAGCGAATTCGGGCCCGAATATTTGGCTTTTTGCGCAGTGAATTCAGAACCAGAAAACTTAAAAAACGTGGCTATCAGAAGCTTTAAACTTGTAATTTAAGCCTGCAAGACAAATCAATTGAAAGGGAGTTTCGCTTTCCGTCGATTGCCTCGGATTCGACCATTCCAACTAAGGTAACTAATCGGGAGATTCTCCTGATAAGGAGTAGTTTATAGCTTATATACTGAAGGCATGAGCAGCAAGGATGCATCACTGTTCGTGTCTCCTCGAGAATGCTCTTTATCCGTGGAAAGATCTGCAATAATTTCAAGTCGGTTCAGTATAAACCTAAAAGTCCATCTTGTTTACTGAGTCAGGCTTGCTTCAAAAACAGAGCAAATCCTTTTCGTCAACTTGCGTTGCAGCTAATATAAGTGAAATTTATCAAAGCAACGATTGTCCATATAGTTCAGCCTTAGCCTCGACGGCCCAGTTAGGTAGGACAGTCAGGGTAGTTGACGGCAACGTACTCACCGGTTTAGTGCTGCTAAGAATTAAGGATTTTTAGAACACAGTCCCGCTGCTATTTCGCTGCTGTTAGCACAGATAAACACATTCCCTGTTGCACTAAGTGTGAAGCTATGCTACTCAGTGTAATATTGCTGTATAACCGGCCTGTAACCATACGGCAGATTTTGAAAATAATTTTTCTCTTCAGACGTTTTTGTCATTTTTCTCTTCACACGTTTTTTGTCGGCAAACTCGTACAGACAAAATTAAACGTTATTTCGGCACGAGCAAAGGAGGTCTGCGGAAATGTGCGGTACTAATTGAACGTTTTAAATAGAAAGGAAAATGTTACTAGGGGTTTTAAACTTAGATAGTTCTGCTAACTTTGAACTAACTCTGGGAATATGTGTCCGAGCTCAATTCCGGGGAAGGATTGCGACTGACTCGCATGGAGTTTTGGACAAGGCGGACATTGAAAGTTTTTGAATCGCTCAATCAGTTGAAAGCAACATTCCTAGCCATAATTTAATATCTAGTTTCACTGGAAAATGCTCTGATTCACTATACAACACATATAAATTTGCCTCTATACTAATAGCGACTCAATTTTCAAAAAAAGATCACAGATATTTTAGCTTCTTTGCAGTTGGTTTGCGTCTTACATTTGGGAATAATGAGCCGATTCTTTCAAAATGAATCCAATGAGTTAATGCTGCATTGTCGAACACCTCACTGCATCTCTTATATTATTCTAATATGCACAAAATCAGTGTGAACGGAGCTCTCTATGGTTTACTTGCAAAAGAAAGATCAAATAGTTGAGGCACATCCTTTCTTAACTTTCAGTCTCTGTGTTGGAATGGCACAAGGTGGACATTCTTCCGGGATGGACGAGGAAGATGGGTGAGCTCCAGCGTTAATATACAAATAACAATCCAATATGTTTCCCGGCAGTACAACTTACACTGTCTTTCCTCTTTCTTAATATAAGCATGAGTTTGTATTTTCTTTTTATCTCTGAATTACAGTGAAGAGACTGAGGACTTCATACCGCTTCCCTTTATGGTAAGGATCGAAGACGCCATCGAACGCCATTTGTTTATAGAGTTAAGGGTTAAAGTGAAACCGAAAACTTACCGACCGCACGGGAACGAGTTTGGTGGTTCGTCCCTTTTTATCTACAACTTTATTTCTTACTACAATGCTGAAGTTACTGAATTTTGTATATCCTGCACCCGGGTTTTTTGAAATTTTGAGGCAAACTGAGTTTACGACAAACACATGCATATTATACAAGACATACAAGCAAGACAAAAACATTGCCAATCTATTCCTTGCGCCGCGTAAATGCAGCTTTCCTTGCAGTTTATATTCCCTTACTTTTAAAAGTCATCTATCCTTGTCTCTAGTTACCGCCGTTTATCGATCGCATTTGCAGGATCCATTTTTATTGGGATTTAAGAAGGAGGGTGATGAAAAATTTCAAGCACAGCGATATGAAGAGGCAGCAGCGTTTTATACTTTCGCGTTGAATTACCCAGCTTTACCTTTCATGGATACTTCTGCCATTGCCGAAAAGCTTTTTCGCAAGAGAGCCGTGTGTTTCTATAAAATGGTAAGTTTATCTCTTTAATGAACATAACTCCAGGTACAATTTGAGGCAATCTGATTTTTCCACTCCTAGGTATAACTCTGTAACGCACGGTAGTCACTCACAGTGATGTTTAGGACCCAAATCATGGGGAGACCGGTCTTCGGATCACAGATCAGCCAAAACACTTAATAAGTTTAAAAGGCGCATTCGTGGCAAAGATGTGATTAAGTAAATAGAAGCAGGCTACAAGGATTGTATCCTCTGCTCAACTTGACATTCTTAAATCTTATTAGTAATTAATTATTTTTTTACATAAGTTCAGCTATCGATAGTTACCTATAATGTTTAGCTTTATATTTAAAACATTTTAGACTGCATTTTCTATTATTCATATTTTAGTGTAGATATCTTAGTCTTCTCAGTTTTGTACGTATTTTGTATTAGTCTGTGTCCCCTTATCAGTATCGCTTTCTCCCAGGCTACATGGTTTGACACTTAAATAAAGTTTATTGTTATTATTATTATTATTATTATTATTATTATTATTATTATTATTATTAACTCCACGAGGCATGTAACATAGCTCTCGAATAGAATCGACTTTTATTTATTGCATCAAATCTGGTGATAACATTTTTTCGGCATCACTGACAACTTATACATGTTGTATCACACAGGGCAAATATCTTGAGGCCATCCAGGACTGCGAAGGAGGTACATATAAGTTAGTTGTTGGCTTCCGTATCTACCGCCTTCCTTTTTTTGGCGGATGTCTTTTCAATTAAGCTTACTTTGTCAGCATTTGAACGACATCTCCCCACAATGCATTCTGTCCTTAATTTTATACTGTCCTTAATTAGATTCTGTAATGTTATTATCTCTTTTAGCCATTGAACATGCAGATTGCAGCAACAATAAGAATTTGCTGGCAAAATCTGTTTTTATCAAGATGAAAGCAATAGTGTGTCTTGGAGATTTTGTTCCAGCCTTTAAGTTAGCAGTGTGGTGCAAGCATTTGAGGCCCAATGTAAGTAGATCTCACAAATATGTACTATAGTAATGTTACTTGTCATCAGTCGATCAGGTGACTGTATAAACAATAGAGATTATGATCAGAGAAAACACTGATCGGGCTCATGCAAGTAAGGGTTCTTTCACGAATTATTTGCCCGTTTACCTGATAATGTCACTGCTTTTCCCTTGGAAGGAACTTTAACCAAGCTTTTTCATTTATTTGTTTTTTTCTTTGTTTGTTTGTTTGTTTGCTTGTTTGGTGGTTGGTTGGTTGGTTGGTTCGTTCGTTCGTTCGTTGATTGGTTTGTTGACTGGTTGTTTGTTTGGTTGGTTGTTTATTTCTTTGTCCACCTGTTTGTTTGATTGCTTGTGTGTTTGTAATGCTTGTCTCGATCTGCTTGTTTGCTTGCCAACTTGTTTGCTCGTTTGCCTGTTAGCCCGTTTGCTTGTTTGCCTGTTTGCTTGTTCGTCTGTTTTTGTTCGCTGGTTTGTGATTTGCTTGTGAGTTTCTTTGTTTTGTTTTTACTTGTCCAATTAAATTGTGATTCCTTGCTAAGTGAAGCTGCTGGCCAAGCGAGTAGTTTGTGATTTATATTAGTTTGCCCAACGGCTAATTGATGATAAATATATTCCTATCGTTTCTCCAGTGCGAGAAAACCAAGGAATGCTTGAATGATCTAAAGGAAAAACTGAGAGAAGCATTTACAAAGGCAAGTGAATTAATTGCAGCGCTAGGCAGAGAAGGTGTAACTCAGGAAGCTGGAACTGTCTACAGGCTAAAACATGCTCCCAAACATTACTCTTTTTTTTTACCGCGTGATTGTCTCCGTGATTAGTGCGCTGGACTTCAGATCAAGCAGTCCAGGTTTGAGCCCTGGCTTGCTGTGTCGTGTTCTTGGGCAAGACACTTTACTCTCGCTGTGCCTCTCTCCACCCAGGTGTATAAATGCATGGGGAACGGCGAATTTAATATTGGAAGGTAACACTGTGATAGACTACCATCCCATCCAGGGGGGAGAAGAAATACTCCTAGTAGCTTCATGCTATGGAAACCGGAAATAAGTGACGATCTGATGGTCCAGTGGGCTAGAACGCAGACTTTACCTACCTTCATTGATTGAGTTTTAATTGCCAGAGTTTTATCCATGTTATAATGGTATAATTTCATACATATACCTAAAACATTTTTCTTTGTCTCTCTCTTTACAGGATCGTTCTCTGATTCATGAAGTTCTGGAGACAATAATTGAATTCGCCGAAATGTTAAACATGGACGATAACACTCGTGTACTCGCTTTAGAAAGTTACACTGAGTTACTGGATTTGTTAAACTTTATGTTTCTACATGGAGTTCTATTAAGGCAGGCTGAAATCCTAATGAACCTGGTAACAATTTTAATTATTTCATAAATAGGAAGCTTTAAAATCACTTGGTATCCTTTCTCTCTTGATGTCTTTATTTAACTATTTAACAATTAAATTATCAGCTCAAGATTTTTATCGCCCGACAGTTGCCGAGGGCGAGGCCCGAGTCAACTAAAGTTAACTATCACGCATAGAAATCGAAATGGAATAATCTAATTGTTTTAGTGTAAATTTACTAGTCATTCAAAACTTTATCTTACTCCTCTTCACAGACGCTTCGAAAACGCAAAGTAGCGGCCGCCAGTTTGTTAACAAGCGCACACTGCTAGGCTACTCGCTATATACAACAGAATAGATAGTGCATAGCGTAGCCAATCAGAGAACAGCATATATACGTGATAGAACGCTAGTAGATTAATACTAACTGAAGCTAGTGTATGCACAAACTGTAAAGATCGACTGCTACAATTTATACTGAAGACTATTGTTAAGAGTGTATATTTTAAAAAGGTCTTTGTAGTAATTGATCTTAAAAATTTTTTTCGAAGGATTAACTTCTGCTTTTGTTTATTAATATCAGGGGAGATACGAAGAAGCAAAGGATACTTGTGCAAAAGGTATGTAACGCGAGTTTCCTTGGCCATTTCTTACATAAAAAGTCTGAAAAAGAACCTTCTCTCCAGATTTCTCCGGCGTAGTGTGGACGGGGCCTACATTGAACACTGCTCTCTTTTAAATCGTTTAGTGTAAGTGATTCACAACTGCGCTAGAGTTGTAGCCTTATCAAAAGGAGACACCACCCGCTGATCTCTGTAGAGCTGTATCACATCAGTATTTGGACTCGAATCTCAGATGGTTTCTGCGTGTGGTATGCCCTGGCTGGACTGGTAGTTGTCCTGGATTGCGTGTAATAACTTCACGTTTTTTTTTGGTTTTTTTTTCAGTACTGTGGTTAAGAAGCGATAACCTCGAAGCTTTAGAACTTATGGCTGAAATTATAGAACGCTTGAAGGAAAGCGAACTGAAACAAGCAAAAGAAACGGTAGTTATTTATAAATTTATTGTGTACATTGATTAAAATGAGCTATTGTCCGTAACTTAAAAGCAGCTCAATTTCTAGATTATTTACAAAGTAGCAGCCTACTCCACAAACAGTTCACAAATATTCCATATTATAACAAGAAGACGCTTGGGGATCGAACGTATTATTAGACGAATTTATACAAAATTTACAAGAGATTTTACCAGACATTTGCAACTTTTTTTCGTGCAGATTTCGAGAGTACCACCACTGAGAGTGGCTCGCTGCAATGCTCTCCTTTGCTTTAACCACGAATAACAATCCTCCGTAGGAAAAAAGATGGCGATTGGTACATTTACCCATAATTCTTAGCGCACGAAAACCTTAACAACATTCATAAAAACGTACAGAAACGTGATAAAATCTTCAAACCTAGGTTACTCAATATCCTTATAGCAAAGTGGAAAATGTCGTAAAAATTTGGCTTTCTTTGTGCCCTATAGGCTGTGTTAGGCTCGCAAGGTATTGTGGTAACATGTACAGCCGCCATCTTTTTTCCTACGGTGGATTAATACTTAGCGGGCAGGCATCCGCTAACTAAGTCACGTGTAATGCATGTTTCTGTTGCTGTTGTTGTTATTGTTGCCGTTTGCCTTTGTTTAATTTCTTTTTCCCGAAATCAGTCAGGGATGTTTATAAATAAACAGTGAATAACCCAAGGAAGTAAGCAAAGAAGTACCCCATAACTGTAAGTGTGACTGGGGGAACCCTCCCACCATTGGATATTCGTTATTTATCGTGTCCTTTTCAAGACAAGATAATATTTTGAGTGTACGTCATGGTGGTCGTTGACAAGGGCCGATGATGTCATGCAGAGTAGCTGGAGGTTTTTTTTTTTTTTTGGTTTTTAGATATATTAATAACAGTAAAAAACAAAAAAACTGGAGCGAGCAGTATCTACCCACACCTCCACCCGCCATTAGTTCTTCTAAAGGAGAAGCAATTTTTCTCTTTCACACAGAAAAAGACGAATGCGGTCAAAAGAGGGCCATCTGAAATAGAAATTAATGGTGCAGCAGCATCATCTATGGACAGCCAACCCTTATTGTCTGAGGTAGCTGGCCCTGCTGGCTTTTATTAAATTACAATACGTTAGATTCTGTTTATTTCATATAAAATCAGATAGGTGAGAAATATGATTAAGTTACTCGTCGGAATAGCTAGTAGTGAGGAGACCGGAATCTTGGAGGCAGCGTGGCCGAGTGGTTAGAGCGCCGGATTTGAAATCCGTAGGTCCCGGGTTCAAATCCCGTTCTGACCGCTAGCTGATCTTGTTCTCGGTAGCCCCGGGTTCAACTTCTCAACTACGCTTGTAAATAGCCAGCTGGTCTGCCTCCCGCCAGTTGGGATTCTTAACCTAGCTATGTTTATTTGAATATTTATTTATAATTGTTTGTTTACATTGGTCCTGAAAAGCCCCGATGGGGAGTGGCCAATTACGTATACATACATACAGTCTTCGTTACGTGCCACCACTGATCAGGTATCGTCCATGGGGTGGTCTAGTGTTTAGTGTGTGAGATATTCAGGAACGAGAGGTCTGATATTACTCGATACAGTGGCCCTCCTTTCCACGTGTTGTGGCTTTATGCTAACGATCCAGAATTCACATTCCCTTTGAATGGAAAATGCTTTAAGACTTTACAATACCGACCACTAATACGCTCATAGCCTTTCCTGATTACTATGTTCAGCCACCTAAATATTGGAAATATACCTTTTATTTCACAGGTGGAGTCATCGCCAGCGAGTTTTCCTGTCGAGAACAGTAAGCAGATCAAACCTGATAATGATGTCATATTGAATTCGGAGGAAAAGGTATGAAACATTTCTTACCTCCCATAATGCTTTGGTTACTTAAATACAGAAGCATCCTGTCGATGGTGCCTGCGTATCGATTCCTTGCCACTCTACAAGTGTTAATAAAACTCAACTTCTTTAGTTTCTTGCGCCCCCCCCACCCGCAAAGTGGGGGGTTGGGCCAGAATGAAATTCAACACCGTCATATAATTAACAATTATTTCAGTCACGCTTATTGGATATGAGATGGTAGACAGCCAACAAAGCGCGTAACGCCGCCTTGGCTAAATTCATCTCATATCCAACAAGCGTGAGCGGAATAATTGTTTTAACGACGTCCTAAAAATGCAGAAAACTAAAATAAAATAGAAATAAGATCTCCCTAAGAAATAACGCGGACACTTACCATATTTGTAGAGCATATTATAATGCCTCATTACCCATGATGGCTAAGCCAATGAACAGTCTAAAATTGCATTATCCAATGATCCAGTTTTTAATAATCATTGAATAAGACAGTGCCTTATATTTATAATTCAGGAGCAGCTTTCACAAGTGACAGAAGAGAATCCTTTGGCTGTTGCAATAACTGATGGTAAGTTACCTGTCATGTTCATTTTATACTTGCCCGAATGAGTATGAGTACTCTGCGCCAATTGATATTAAATTCATGATGGTCCTTTTTTAAACAGTACTAGAAAAGATGGCGGACTCAGATCAAACGCAAAGTGAATACGCGGCAGCAAAAGAACATGGTATTATTTTCCGTTCCGCGATTTTATTTGTTTCAAGCATCTCAACACATAAACGGTTTGAAATAGTTTCAACTTATGTTTTTCTTTTTGTTTCCTTATCTTCTAGAAAAAGCAGAAAGGAGGAAGAAGAAAAACAGGAAGAAGAAAGAGAGAAAGAAAGAAAAGAGAAAAGCCCAGCAGCTAAAGGAAGGTTCTTCAGGTAAATGGCATTTGTTAGTGTTGTCATTTTTATCAGCAAAATTCTCCTACGTTTCTAATGTTTGCTCCAAGGGTGTGATGTGCATGCAGTTGAACCTCACTATCTCAAATTCTTAAGGGAAACGAAAATAGTTCGAGACATTGGCGGTCCGAGAAAGCCGATAGTATATGACTGAAAAAGTTTACCCGAGGAAACGTTATTTGAGTTCAAGATTATTTGAGACCAGGGAGTTCGACATAACCGAGTTGGAGGAAGCGAGTTTTTATTGTATATCTGATATTTCCCATTTGATGATTTTCTTTATTTTTATCACCTGTGAGCTCGGCATTTCGCTTTTCCTTCTTTATGGATCCTTCTCGATCTCCTTTTTATCTTCCCAAGTGCGCTTTCCATAGCAACCCTGAACTTCAATTAAAAGCAATGTCCGCGCTCATTTCTAAAGACTAGTTTTCAATTGTATCAACAGATCAGGCTGTACTAGCAAGCAACGTGGAAGAAGGATCACCTCATGAAAGCCCTGATGAGGGTGACTCCCAAGCAACAGACTCAGTACTCGGAGACCCGGATATCTACTTAGACTATCAGTCCGACTGCAGCAGCACAATGAGAGGCAGAAACGCGTCGTTTACCACCTCAAACACTGCATTTAGCACCTTGGGACTCAACCAAGACGAAGACTCGGACGGTGGGGACTTTATACCCGTGCAGAATACTCGTCGCCCTGTCCTCTCGACTGCAAAAGCTAGTGCTAGTACATTAGGTGTCCACAAGCATTTTGGGGAGAGGGCATCAGGGCTTGACTGGATTGATGCGCCGCATGGCCAAGAGCTTCCGTCAGTTGCGGAGGTTAACGCACTTTCGTTGACGCCTGAACCGAGCACATCCCAGCTTCAGGGTATACCTCCCAGTAGTGGTTTCAGAAAGGAGGATAATGCGAACACGTCTGAAGTCCGTAGGTCCTTGAGTTTCGGAGAGTTTCCCAACTTACCAGAAGGGAATATTAACAGACCGACTCCTAACTCAATGCATATGGGCGCTTCTGGTAATGCTTGGCTCAATATTAACCAGCCTAACGCATCGCTTCCAAACTTCAGCCCATTTCAAGGTGAAGCTCGACCGAGAATTGAGGCAACAAATGAACAATTGTCAAGTATGTCTTTCCATGGGATACCTGGTCAGCCAAGCAGTTCCACCGGTTTTGCTTGCTTTACCAGTCCTGGACAATCTGACCGGTCCTCTAACCCAGTCACATTTTCCCAAAGTTTCCAAACCAAGAGTGCGACAAGAACGCTCAGTGTGGATCCACCACCTGGGTTAATTGGTCGTATAAAGGTTCCCGAGGGTGTCTTTGTTGTGTGCGAGCACTTCCTGCAGAATATCATAAAAGCCAAGACTTGTAACTTCTGTGAAGAGCGCGGTATCCTGAAGTATGCTGCCTGGAACAACAACCGCTCTCAATGGCAAGTCATGAGGCCTTATCCCCGATTTAAACTTCCACCGAGAGCTACTTTTGATGTCTGCAAGCATTTTGCTTCTAATAGGCCATGTCTAAAGGAACCCTGTACATTTCCTCATGGGGAACAGGAAACAATCATGTGGACTTTAGAGAGACAAGGCCGTAAGTAAAAATACGAGTTATGCAAAGTTTCCGAGTGGTATACCATGAAATGTCCCACGAGTTGCTTGTATTTTCTTCATCAGTATACAAGAAATTAAAATACAGTGGGAATTCCACGGTATACCACAACAAAGTGTTGCATAACTAATTTATACCATACCATAGAAAATAAAGAGACGAAAACAATCAATGCAGCCCACGACGGGAAGGTTAGGTGTAATACTGTCGAGTATACATCAAATCAAGTGTAATATTTCAAATTATTTAACGAATTATTTCTCTCTAACATTGCAAGTTAACGGCTTTCATTGAACAAAAAAACACGTTTCAAAAGTAGCAAAACGTTTCTGTTGACCTGTTAACATAACGGGATAAAGAAACGATTTTTTTGAATAGTTAGTGAATATCGGAATTAATAGCATTAATATGCGACAAAACGGTCTATAGGTTTGTCCTGCTTGGTTTCACAATCGAAGAGGCTTACATTTGTTACACATTTCTATTTTTTTTTTAATAGTTCTCGCCTCCCCTGAAGTAAGTCTACAGTTATTTCGGGCCAATACTGCAGCAGCCCCCATGATGATGGAGCCTGTGGTGAAGGAAAATGGTACCAATAGCATGCCACTCCATACGGCTGAAAATATAGGTGTTTCGGTGGCCTCTTTTGGTGGTTCAACTGTGAATGGATTTCCTGGCTTAGAAGCTGTTCCATCCCAAAGTTCTACTACAGGTGACTCTAACAATACTTCGATTTGGTCCTCTCCCCTTGAGACGTCTGGTGGATCTTTTCAACCAGTGCCTCCGTGGCAGGAACCCGTCGTTGCGACCTCCCAAGAGGGTCCCTTGGAAGCCTTTTCATCTCAAAGCTCCACTGCAGATAGCTCTGAATGCACCAAATCTTCTGCTCGGTCTTCAGTCCTTAACCAATCTGAGAGAACGTTTACACCAGTCCCACCTATGGAGAAACCCATCATTACGAATTCCCACGTGGGTCGTAGAGAGGCTGTCTCGTCTCAAAGCTCCCCTGCAGATAGTTCTAAAGATACCACATCTCCTGCTCGGTCTTCAATCCTTAACCAATCTGAGAGAACGTTTACACCAGTCCCACCCATTACGACTTCCCACGTGGGTCGCACAGAAGCTGTTTCGTCTAAAAGCTCCTCTGAAGTTAGCTCTAAAAGTACTACACCTCCCACTTGGTCTTCAGTTGTTAAACAATCTGCGAAACCTTCTGCACCCGCAGTCTCAGCCTCGCGCGAACGCACCATTACGACTTCTGCAAGTCTTGAATCATCTGGGAGACCTTCAACGCCAGTCGTACCTTCAACAACACCCGCTAACGTGACGTCCCACGTGGCTCACAATCGTCTTCCATGTCAAAGCTCCGCCGCAGATAGCTCTACCAATACGTCATCTTCTGCTCAGTCTACAAGCTTTGAACCGTATAAAAGACCTTCTACACCACTTCCGCCATCTGGTAAGCCAGCCACTATGACCTCCCCTGCAGCGCCGCCGTCGAAGACTGGTTCTGTACCGTCGTCGAACTCCGACAATGATTTTCGAAAGATCCCAAAAGGAGTTTATGTCGTGTGTGATGACTTTCTTTGGAAAAACCTTAAACGACCGGCGAGCATCTACGAGAAGACCAAGGCCTGTAAAGGCTGCGAGAATCGTTCAAGACTGAAGTACGCTGTCTGGAGTGACAACAGCAAACAATGGCAGCTAATAAGGCCATATCCTGCTGAAGTCTCCGCAAAAGTTGCGTTTAAGGAGTGTGCGCAGTACGTGTCTAATAAACCATGCCTGAAGACTCCGTGCTCATTTGCTCACGGCCAACTAGAATTAAACATGTGGACCATGGAAAGGGAAGGAGGTAAGTTGAATAAGGGGGAAGAGGGGAAAATGCGAATTGTGGAGTTGCTAATTGCGAAATATAGGGGAATCAACGCGTTAACATAAAAGAAAATTATTCCTTCAGTCAGACTCCAGTCTATGATTATAAATATTGGGATACATTCATAAAAAAAGTTATTTTGGATGCTGTTAAATGGGGAAAATTTTGCCGGGCGCATTGCGATCGTTCATGATTCATTAAAAGTACATATGAGCTCGGTCCACAAATCTGCGAAAAAAGGAACTCGACCAATATTTCTCCAATACGGGCCTCAACTAAGTTCAATAACATATATATATCGCATTAAAATCGCGCGCATTTGGCCAAGCATTTAAACGTAACTGACAGCACGTTTCCTTCAATTTAACCTGGTTTAAATGTGGCCACTCCGATCACTCGCTTGGCAAAAAGGAAAATAATATATTATTTATTTCAGATCGTTTCGTGGTTTTATCCGACAACGTATTTTAAAATTATGTCATTTTTTCCTCCACGTTTAAATTTTTAATGTATTATGGTTTTTGTGCAATTTTTATGCGCGACGGAGCATTGCTGGAAGTCTGCGCGTTATAAATTATAAATTATTATTTTATTTCGTTCACATCAAAGGGAGCAAGTAAACGAATAATTCACTTCTCAACAGTATCCTAATGTGACGTTGGACACGACAAGTTGGAAAATCTCTGGCCCAACAGAAATGTCAAACTTGTCGACAAATCCAAAAAAATGTTACGAGACATCATCTCAGTCACCCGATCTTTTCTAGTGATAAGCTTTTCTCTTACATTTAAGTGAAGCCAGACTTTAACAAATTAATCAGCGTAGTGGTAGCACTTTCTGAATGCGAAGGTCACCAAACTTCGAAATACAGTGCAACCCTGTTGATCTGGTCACAGTCAGGGCCGCCAGAATCCGGTTGAATAACTAGACAGGTTAGTAATATCGTTGCATCTCGCAACTCGCAACTCGCAACTCCATAACTCCACAACTCCACAACTCGCAACTCGAAACGTAACTCGCAACTCCCAACTCCCAACCCCAACTCCCAACTCCCAACTCCCAACTCCCAACTCCCAACTCCCAACTCCCAACTCCCAACTCCCAACTCCCAACTCCCAACTCCCAACTCCCAACTCCCAACTCCCAACTCCCAACTCCCAACTCCCAACTCCCAACTCCCAACTCCCAACTCCCAACTCCCAACTCCCAACTCCCAACTCCCAACTCCCAACTCCCAACTCCCAACTCCCAACTCCCAACTCCCAACTCCCAACTCCCAACTCCCAACTCCCAACTCCCAACTCCCAACTCCCAACTCCCAACTCCCAACGTTAATTCTACAACTCGCGAAATACTTGGTCGCAATAAAAAGATGATAGATTGTGATATTTCCACAAATAATGTCTCGATCACATCAGTACTATGTAGCTATTTGCAGAGAAAGCACTGATACATTTAAAGTTTATTAACACAAATCGATCAATACGAGTTCAATGACTAAAAAGCTGACTTTTAGTCGAGTTTTTATGATTTATTGGAAATTTATTTTGACGTCAGTTTGAGTAGAGCATTTTTTAATTATGTCTGCTTCCTCTTAACTGTAAATGAAAAATGCATAATGGTGACTTTGTACCTCTAATTGACTAGTTCTTCCTACTCCTCGTGAGACTCTCACTGGTTCTTCTGGGAGTATGCGACCTGTATCCTCGACAATGCAACCTGCAGTACAACTACGGTACAGACCCTCCCCACCAGGAGTGACAAATGGCTCCTATAGAATATGCAAAAGGTATGAAAAATATATTTTACTTACACCATAATAACTTAGAAGATGCTGTATCGATATGCTACACATTCGTCCTTTGTAAGTAAAACGTATTTTCAAACCTATCTTCATTTACAGTTTTTATACACACGAGAGATGCAGATATGGAAGAGGGTGTATCTTTGCGCATAGCCCTGAGGAGCTAAAAGAATGGCAACAAGAGTACGACAGGAAGAGGAAGGAAAAACTTAGAAAGGAACTCGAGGAGAAGGAAGAAGTATGTTCTTTGGAAATGGCATCAAAGATTTTGAAAGGACCAGCAAAAGATGTGAGTCACTAATTATTATGTTTTTTGTTTTTTTTTTTTTTTTTGTATTCTTCTTTTTTCGAATCTATGAAACAGAGTCCCAGAGGGGATAAAAACATATAAGGCTGGCCCCAAGTTGGCTCAATAACTCAGTTAGTAGAGCACAGCACCAGTATCACAGGGGTCATGTCCTCGAATTACGATCGTTTTAATTTGTTTTCAGGCTTTATTTTCGCTCACTGCTTAAGCCGCCCTGTTAACTGCAGTGATCTTTTATAGAGCATTTACTATTGATTTATCACTCTCTCAGTGATTGCCCAGAAAAGATCACAAAACAAACAGTAACATTTTATTGAAATTATTTTTGCTTGCTTATGGCTATACACATGGTCTATAATTCCATTCATCTTACTTCAGGAAATTCCGGGTCTATTAAGCCGTATCAGGTTTGATGTTCAGTCTTAAGGCAGTAGTCCATTTTTCATTAAAAGCGAGGAGCAGCGTTTCCCGAAGCTCAACGGGTTAAGTAATTATCTTCGGAGTAATGGCCGGCATGGCAGATTAGCGCGGGGAGTGGGGAGTGTAAACTTGCTCCCGCGTGATCGATTTCCACAAGGGGTTTCCACAGGAGTGATTGACCGCTTGTGTGAACACTGGACTGATCATTTTTATGCTATTGTCAACAGCGAGTCGAAGATCTGTCAGGGGTGGAGGTTACCTGCGCACCTCCCGAATTGAATATAAGACTTCAAGACAAGAATGAAACACACAAGTTCCAATGGACATTCAGCCTTGTTTTCAAGGTCAGTGAAATTCAATTCCACGCATAATATATATAATTAGAAAACAGTCCTAAAAAAATACGCGCGCTGATTGGTTAAAAATCGTGTTTCTATAACTTGACAGAAACACAGAACTAGCACGAGCTGTTGACGTAATGATGGCGTGATTAAAGAGAATTTACATTTTGATAATCAAAGTAACCAAGTTGTTTTCCGTTTTTTCGCCGCGGTGTTTTCTAAAAGAAATAGAAAACATGTTCTTCGTGTTTCTATCGAGTTATAGAAACGCTCAAAAAAGCTGTGGAAACACTCGCCTGCGGCTCGTGTTCCCACAGCATTTCTCGTTCTCCCAAACTTCCACTCGTGTTTCTATAACTTGATAGAAACACGGTACATGTTTTCTATTTCTTAAACATTAACGATACTTTAAAGAGAATCTTGGCTAAGAAGCAGTTTTGTTCCAAATCATCCACAAGTTGGTGTTCGCGTTAAATTGTTACAGCGCCGGTTCTTTTCCTGTTTTGACTGCTGTGCGTTTCGCATCTGCTGTTTTAGGATGTCAGATTTTCAGCGCGCTGCCATGTTTATTTTGCACAGCTTGAGAGGAAATTATGATTCTGTGGTTGACGTTTTTAAAACACAGTATTGCGTGAATCTGGAGATATAAAAGTGCTTGTAATGTTATAATTCATATTCCAGATGAATAGGTACAGTTCCAAAGAGAAATCCTCTATAGACTCTACTTTGAAAGACCATTTCCGAGAGGGTGGTAACCTGTTCTAACTCTATAGTTCTCTATAGTTATTGAGGAATTGGTACCATTCACGTTCAACGTTGGAAATAGGTAAAGCAACGGGTGAGGTTGGGTTGAAAACTGTTGGTACCACTGACAAAAAAAGCGATGTATCTTTAAACATACCGCCATCTTTTCTTTCTCGCAGACGCTAGAAGTAGGATACTTAGAGCAAGTCCTTCTACTTCATCGATACCACAACTGCTATCAACTGTCAGACATTCGAGTGAGATGCTATCAAGATACCCCAAGTCATCAAAGTTACAAGCTGTGTTACACAGCCAAGCTCAATGATACCTGGTACCAATCTCCAAGAACAAACCGGCCTTCTGGACGACTGGAAGTATCCCTGACTGTCACTTTCGAATCTCGTCTGTATGGAAGCTTTGAGCAACTGGTTCTATTCGACTTTGGGAAAAAGCCTTACTTGGTAAAGAGACTGAACGCTGATGTAATGAGCGAGTCCTTGTCTCAAACGTCCATTGTCCCGGAGCATGCCACTACGTCTCCACCAGCCGTCTGGGACGAAGTTTCCATGGAAGTGGTTAGGTTCGTTCATGGGACAAGCGAGGCTGTTCAGGCAGAACATTTGTCAAGGACGTACTGTCTTCCTAAGAAAAGGGAAATCACAGCCGAGACCCTGAGTCCTGCCGTCTACAAGAGTCTAATGCATCAATTACTGTTTGTGGAGGAAGGTTTCATGAAAGATGAGATTTCACGGTAAAAATTGAAACGATTTACTTAGTTGGAGTAATTAAGGTATTCACACTGAGTCAGTTATGATTATTTCATTCCTGCTAAGTGTACTAAGGATCACTAAGGTATTTTGAAGTGCAGAACTGGTGTAACTGAATGAAAGCTTAAGTTTAATTTCTATAAGACACGTGCAGAGCGAAAGACTATAATGCATGCTTTCTCTTTAGGTGGTTAGTCCGGCTATAAGGCGGAAAGGTACAGTAACTGGTTAAATAAATTGCATGTGGATTAATTCTTTCAAGCATAACACAAGTAATTATCATCTCGACTCCATTATACCGCTAAGCGCAGTGCAAGGAGGAATAGGTGCGGTATTGCATGCGGCATGACATTTGAAATAACTTGCGGGATAATTATCGATATGTCAAACTAAAGAAACAACAAAAAAAAACCAGACTTTCAATTTACGAAATCTCGACTGAGAAGATGACAATGCAAGGCATCAAGTTAAGGCACAGCAGCTGATCGAAAAACAACTGAAGATCCTGTCATGATATTTTATCTAGCATTCTCTATCTTTTTTTTTAGGAAGAATATCGCTTAAAACATCAGCTCTTAAATCCTACTCATAAGACTCTTAATTAACCCCATAACAAAACTAAGCGAAAATAAGGGTATAAACCTTTTCCCTTTCATATAGGTACACCTTGACTAAAACCCAGTTACATGCTCAATGGAACATTTTCGACGAAAGGACTGGAATGAAGTGTGCAGTGGATGGTGAATTGTTCGGTGTCCTCTACTTGCAAGAGGAAGATGCGCTGAGACCTGATGATGCCGCTGGTCGACTTCTGTACCGTAACGTCAGCTCAGTTTGGCTCCAGGTTGCTGACAGTGTCTCTAACAAAGTCTACGAGGCTCCTGTGGAGAAAGTGGAGAGTGAATGCGTTGTGTTGAGACTGTCGTCCAAGATGTGCTCCGACCTGAAGCTGTATGATACCTGTGATACTGATGTAAATGCCCAGTTCCAGCTGAACCGCACGCCACTTTGTGAAATGCACGCAGCCGTTGATAGGCTCACCAAAGGGCAATTGCGGCTTATTTTCCCCGAACCAAGAACTGAGCCTGTCAAAAGTGATGTAAGTAATAATTTTCGATAAAATAAAAGAACAGTATATTTATTTGCAGGTTACACGATAACATCCCCAGTCGCTAAATAACTTTAAGCTTTTTTTTTTTCGCACAAGGAGAATAGTGAATAATGTCAAGCTTTGATCAAGTAGACTGGTTCGTTTACAGAGTTTAAATAGATTTCAAAAAGGAGTAATTTAAATCTGGGTGTTAATTCTGTTATTCCTCAAAAACTTATACTTTGACATATTGTCCCCCATATTTGTTTATCAGAACAAATACCTTTTAAAAACTTTGCCAATGTATCTTAGGAGTAATGAGTAACAAATGTTAAAATTGTAGATCAAAATCCGTTGGCAGTGGCTTCTCGATGAAAGGCTTAATAAGAATCAAAAGGAAGTTATCGAGCGAATTGCTTTGCCCGAGTACAACGCTCCGCCTCTGGTTGTGTTTGGTCCTTTTGGGACAGGTAAGACTTTTACTCTGTATCAAGCTGTTCGTCTCTTGGTACAAGTGGACAAGTCTCACAGGATCCTACTTTGCACCCACTCAAACCGTGCAGCAGATATACACGTGGAGTTGTTGCATGAGTACCTGACGAAGAAGAACGGCATACCAGCAGCAAGGCCTTTGAGGGTTTATCAGCCTATGAGAAGGTAGAACTACAATATAAATGATAAGCACTCAAAAACGAAGCTGTACTTCTATTATTCGATAGCGCGAGCTGCTGACGTAACGCTGGAGCGAGAAAAAGAAATGACATTTTGATAATCGAGCTAAATGACTTCTTCTCCTTTGCCTTTTTCGCAGTGTGTCCGCAACATTTCTCATTCTCCCAAACGTCCACTGATGTTCTCTTGTCTGTTTTACTTGGTTGTGTACCCAACATTCCTCAAAACGTAATTTTTTTTTTTTTTTCGCGCTTCTATTTACTTTTTCGATTAGTATAACCCAGCGCATAACTAAAAATCCCATCATCGTTGTAGCTGAAATCTGGATAAACGAGTTTATCGCATATCGATATTCTTTACCTAAATATATTATCAGCTGGGTTTTGCTAAAGCTGTAATGCCATCCAGTTTCAGTTTCTGTCGAATGACAACAGGTTCAGCTTTCGTCCCTGTCCAACTATTATCCGATAGAAACATCTAGCTCACAGTTAATGTTTTTAAACTTTTGACAACATAAAAAATATCTTATATCCACACATCTTCACCGCATCCCTTAACGTTGTTAAGTTATTCCAAACCATGCACCCTCATAAAAAATTTAATAATTTTTCTTTTTTTCATACCAACGATAGACTAGAAACGGCATCCGAGACAGCAAGGAAATATTGTTTGATCAGGAATGACACGTTCGTGTTACCTTCTCGTGACGACTTGGTTGAACATCGGGTAGTGGTTACAACCCTGAGCACTTCACTGGTGCTTCTTGATCTGCAAGTGTTACATGGATTCTTCACTCATATCCTAATCGACGAGGCTGCCCAAGCTCTTGAGCCCGAAGTATTGACTCCGCTGATCTTCGCAGGGCCAAACACAAAAGTTGTCTTCACAGGCGATCACATGCAGGTAAAGTTGAATTCAGCGTACTTACTAATGATGTTTGGGACTTCTTTCCAAATAAAAACACTGGATTGCTGTCTTAATTAGCTACACATGTATAAGCCAGCTATTGTGGAATTAAGCATTAAATGCTTTATCTAACGCAGCTAATCCACAGTCTCCTAACAGGCACAGAAAAGACACTTCACCTTTAAATAAATTTTTTGTGACGTTTTTCTTTTGTGGTGCGACTATGCTAGATGAGCCCAGAAGTTTATTCACCTCAAGCAAGAAGTCTGGGTCTCCAAAAATCACTGGCTGAGAGGTTGTTTGACGTTTACGACAAACGCAAGACTGAAGCATCAAATGACAACCCGAAGGAAAACCCCAATGTCTTGTTCCTGACTGAAAATTATCGATGCCACAAGGATATCCTCCAATTTCCCTCTGACAACTTCTACGGAGAAAAATTGGTTGCTCGTGGACATGAGTTACAGCCAGAGCACCCGAAATACGGTCCCTTGTTATTCTTCTCCGCCCGTGGCAAAGAAAAGAAGGAGCACGACAACTCGTACATCAATCTGTCTGAGGTTTTCGAAGTGGCTAAGAGGGTGAAAGAGCTTGCAGACAGTTGGCCTGAAACTGTTTGGGGTCCCAAGAAACTATCTGATATCGCAGTGCTCTCCTCTTATCGTTACCAGGTAAAATTGAAATTGTTTTCCATACCTTTATGTAAATGGAGTTGCTTTTTGTACATACTGACGTCGACGTCACCAGTTAACCCTGCGGTTTGTAATGGTTTACTTTTTAACAAACGTTTTTCTTACTAGGTGAGTGCTAATAGAAATATTTGATCTTTGATCGCTACCCTCGAGCTATATTTCTTTTGGAGAAAACTAAGTTCCGGTATGTGGGAAAGGCAGATCAGTCATAGACTTATTGTTGATTTAGTCGCAGATTTCTTGCTTGCTACATGATAATATTGAGAATTCAATCAAAGTTCAACCAAACTTTTATAACGCTTAGGTACAAGCCATACGAAACAGTCTACGAAAGGACCCAGATCTGAGGGATGTTAAGGTGGATACAATTCACAATGTACAAGGTAAATTTTACTTCTCCTAGAAGACGATTCCAGAAACTTCAATGCGGCCTCGTCAAAGTTCTCTTTTGTCGATCACTTACTTTGCATAAAACCCTTAACCAGCCGACAGGAAAGCTACAAATAGTCCCTACAATTGCTCATACTTTGTAACAATAACTTAATCTAAATTGTAACTCACTAATCTATTTCATGCCTTCAACTTCAGGGGAAGAATTCCGTGTTCTTTTCATCAGTACCGTTCGCACATTTCACACTTGCAAGCCCCAACAGCAAGAGTTACGTTCCAGTGGATCTGATCGACAATTGTACTGGGAATTTTTGTCGGATCCAAAACTGCTGAATACAGCCGTGACAAGGGCAAGGTGTTTGGTAGCTGTTATTGGAGATCCTGTCTCTCTCTGCACAGTAGGAGATTGTCGCAGCATTTGGAGAGACTACATCAAAAGATGTAGTAAACGAGGAGGGCTTCATGGGACGTCATTGGAGGAACTAGATAAAGAAATAAACGCATCTATTGCCAGTATCGAACTTAACCCAAAGGCACAGGCGTTCGTCCCAACCTTCCCGAAGACACAGGAAATAAATTCCACGGTAGAGGACACTCAAGAGGAAGGAGCCCTGAGGAATGAAGATACTGAGGAAGGGAAAAGACAAGTAGAGAATGTAGGAGAAGCCCAGCCATCAGAGACCCAAGGAAGGGAATTGCATCATCGACAAGAAATTAATGGAAATGTCACTGAAAACGATGGTCAGGACGGAAAATCTGGCGCATGTGTTGACACCACCGCTCAGTACCAAGAAAAAAAAGAGACAGAGGAAGACGAGGATGACGAAATTGCTGAATCAGGGGACTTTCAAGACGACCTTCTTGAAGATGAGACCATATTTCCCAGAGATATGGACGAAATTATTCTTGCGTTTGTGAAAAAATGCGAGGAAACATTGCAGATGGATGCGCAACGAGCATCAATGTTTGAAGATTCGGAGTTTCCTACTCTACAAGCAGCGAAAGATGTCAATGTTAAACATCAACCAGTCAATGAAGCACAGCGTGTGTCATTCAAGGGTGGTGCTGACATAAAAAGTCTATTCCCAGAAGTGCGAGTTGTAAACGGTCGCGTTGAAGTGCGTCTTACAAATCTTGGCTTTTACACCTCTCCCTCTGAAAGACCTCAGAAAATCATGATATCCTCTAAGCAACAGGAATTCCTAGATCGTTCGGTCTTAAAGAAGCTTCTTAAAGACGAACCAGAGAAATACATCGTCTGCAATCTTCGTTTAAGTCCGGAGAGGTCCCAGATAGGATATGCAGACGTAGAAGACACGAAGACCCCATCCATCAGTATCAAAGGAAGGATCCGCCAAGCATTCGATAAAGACAAGGTTGTTGTGGAGTTGGTTGAAAAGAAAGTTCGTTCACAGGACGAGAACAGCAGACCTCAAGCACAAGGAAAGGTTGTTGGTAAGTAAATGCGACCTTTTTTTACTATCGCGGTCCAAAATGCGATGAAATTCTGGAGTGTTCATAAGAGGGTCCCCAATAGGTTTGGCGAGATGCGGGATTTGGCTTTTTTTCGCCGTGATATTTGGGATTTGAGCTGAAAACAGGGGCGGAAAGCGGGAGGTAAAATTACGAGCGGGAGCGGTATTTCGTGTTTTTATAGGGTTGGGATGCAGGATTCGTAAGGGAAACAGACCGGGATATGGAGTTTCAATTCTTACATGACCTCATAAATTGTTATTTGACCAGCGCAGAAACCACAAGCTGGCAGAAACGAACCTTTTGTGCGTATAGCTGCGTCAGGTTTCAAGTAATGAATAGCAACGACTCTGTACACTTTCATGTTCTGCCAAACGTATCCATTATCGCTTAACTACGTTAGCGTCATGAGACGGGCCGGGTCCTATTAGAGCGGATTCAAATACTTCCAATTTTTAACGAGGAAAAAATTGGCAAAAATTTAGCAAGTTCCAAATTTTGGTAATGGTCGCGTTAGACCAACATCTGTCCATTTCCGACATTTTCGACACTTGCGTCTTCAATCTTGCCCCCCCCCCCCCCCCCCCAATCCTTTCTAGTTTTTCTAGTCTTTCAAACTTTTCCGGAGCGCTTGTCTTGTTTTGGCCAGGATGGCCACACCGGATGGCGGTGATAGTGATTTACCGTACGATGCGCCATATATTACGGAAATGATGCGCGAGCAGGAATTCCTTCATTCGGAAAGAAAAGAACTGAGCCCAGAATTCAAGGAAAGTCATGACGCTGAAAGCTTTGAAAGAAAGCTTTGAAAGCTTTGAAAGTGTATTTACGGTTACCTACCTATCTTCTTCATGCCATGTGGCACATAAGGCCTCAACAGAATCCCGCCAACCAGCTCTGTCAGCCGCTGCGATTTGTACCTCACTCCAGTTCTTCCATCCAGCTTTTTCCCTTTCTGTCTCTGCTGTCTTCCTCCATGTTGTCTTTGGTCTACCCCGTTTTCGCCGCCCTTCTGGGGTCCAGGTTAATGCAGTTCTGCAGTCCTTATTTGGTTCTTTCCTCATGATGTGACCGATGAATTTCCATCTTCTCTTTCGCACGCCCTCACTGATGTTTTCAATCTCAGCCACCTTCAGGACTTCTTTGTTTGTAATTCTTTCTTGCCAGCGTATCTTAAATATCCGTCTAAGACATCTGTTTTGGAAGACGTCGATTTTATTCTCATCACTTTTATTCATTTTCCACGTCTCGCAGCCATACATCAAGACTGGCTTTACCAGTGTCTTATATAGCCTGACTTTGGTTCGTCGACTAATGCTGTTACTACTCCAGATCTTTTTCAATTTCAAGAATACCCCCCTCGCTTTGACTACTCTGTTGTGGATGTCTTCAGTGCCTCCGCCCTCTTTGGAAACCGTGGCTCCCAAGTACACAAATCTATCAACATTTTCTATTCCTCGTCCATTCACCTCCACCACATCGTTGTTCCTCGAATTTATTCGCAGTAGTTTACATTTATCTACATTGACTTTCAGTCCCACCCTTTCTGCTTCATGCGCCAACTTACCGGTCTTAGTCTGAATGTGCTGCCTGGTCGATGATAAAAGGGCTATATCATCCGCAAAGTCGAGATCCTCGAGCTTTGTGGTGAACTTCCATCTTATCCCGGTGTTCCCCTCTTGCAATGTATTTCTCATTACCCAGTCAACGACTAGTAGGAATAGTAAACCTGACATGCTACAGCCTTGTTTCACCCCGGTTTTGATCTTGAACCACTCTGTTGTGTCGTGTCCATCCACTACTGCGCATTCAAAGTCAGCATAGAGCGCTTTCACCATGTTGATTATCTTGGATGGTATGCCGTACCTTCTCATAATCAACCATAGACTATCCCTGTGGACTGAATCGAATGCTTTCTCGAAATCTATGAAGTTAACGTAAAGTGACGACTGCCACTCTAGTGTATTTACGGGCCATCTCTTAAATATGGGAATGAAATATCTTTTTCTTTCACTGATACGTGGACAAAAGAAAAAAAAACAGTAAACCGTTTACGGAAAGAAACGTTATAATCATTTGTGCTTACTTATCTGCTACCCATTGAATTCTTTTGTGATCTTTTATACGATATCTATTTTTAAAAAGTTTCTGTGTTAATAATTAAATTAATTATTAATTTAAAAAATTAATAAGGAACGCAGAAACGTCTTTGAAAAGTTGGCGGGATCGGGATTTCCAGGCAAAAAAAGGCGGGATGGCGGGATTAACAGGAAAAAATGGGCGGGAAAGCGGGATCTGAGAACCCTATTGTTGACCCTCTTCATAAGGATTCCGGTCGGCGTTAAATTTGAAATCTTATTAGGGAGACATGTGTCGAAACCAAGCTAAATAAACTTCAAAAAGTAGCCAACGACGACTCACTTTCTCCTTACAAACTTAAATATTGCTTCAAAAATTGAGAAGAAAGTTGAATGAGTCTCTTTGAATTGCCTCACCTTTGAGCGAGTAGTAGTTTACGATTAGAAATTTCTCTAAATACTTTACTTTACGTTAGCAAGACTCCGCAAGCATTTCAGTGCTGTTGAAAAGTTGATCGTATTGATAAATATAGCTATTTTTCTTATCTTTCAAAACGAATAAGTTGCGAAGACCACTTGCGTTCTGGATGTTGTTTGAACTAATTGACAACTGATGCAAGCAGTCTCGTTGAAACAAGCCAACGCAACATTATTTTGGTCTTAAACAAGATTTATTATTGCTCCTTAATTCTTTCGTTTCAATATTTAGTAGTGGTCGTTTGACTTACGAGAACTAATTCTCTTTTCTTCAGGTGTATTGGAACACATCATTTCTCCACACGAGCGCCAGTTTGTATGTAGTACCGACTATGAAACTCCTGCCCTGATGGTGCCTATAAACAAGTCGGCCACCAAAATGGTGAATGTGACAGACAAGAGCTGCAAGGACATACCAATCTACAAGAAGGATCGAAACGAAAAGGCGATACAAGTCAGGATGATGAAAAGAGAGGAGGTCCTCACTGGGAAGTTCCTGTTTGTTGTCAAGTACCGTCAGTGGAGGAGAGACTTCCGCTATCCTCTCGGAATCGTCGTAAGAACCCTTTCCAGAGGAGAAGACTTGAAAAGTAGCATGGAGATCGCCTACGCGGAGCATGGAATACGACGCGTATTTATGGAAGAAACAAAGAAGTATGTCAAAGAAAACTTTCCATTGGAATGGTCCATTCCTGAGACAGAACGCAAAAATCGAACCAAGGTAACTGGGGCTATTACCATTGATCCTCTCACTTCTTTGGATCTCGATGACGCCCTGACGATAGAGAGTGATGCGTCTTCCTCTAATTTTGTGGTAGGGATACACATTGCTGACGTCAGTTTCTTTGTGAAGCCAAACAGCCCACTGGATCAAGAAGCTTTTCTCCGTTGCACATCTTATTACCCTGGTGATGGGCAGAAAAATGTCCCTATGCTGCCGCGAGAGCTGAGCGAAAATTTTTGCAGCCTGCTGCCCAATGAAGACCGCTTGGCAGTATCCGTGTTGGTCAACTTAGACGAAGAAGGAAAGTTGACTGCTGAGCCAAGTATAAAACGCACGATTATCCGATCCTGTTGTCGGCTGAGTTATGCTGAGGCGCAGATGGCCATTCGTTGTTCCAGCGTCTCAAGTGTCGGAGACATTCCAGTGGAAATCATCGAAAAGATCAGGCAATTAAGCTCCCTGGCACAAAAAAGGAGACGACGTCGTTTGGGAGACTGTGCTTTTGATCACTGGCAAAATGAGGGAGTTGATGAAGGCTTTGAAGCTCATGAGCTGGTCGAAGAAATGATGATCCTTGCTAATGAGGAAATTGCTAAGCTCTTGTCACAAAAGAGCTCAGAATTGGCACCTCTGAGGATACAGCTACCTCCAAAGGATCACAGACTAGCCGAGTGGATTGAAACGCACGGCAAGTACGCAAGATTGTCACTTACGTTTTCAGAAATGTTTAATAACGAAGCCACCGAGGCCTCGACACTGAGCATACTTCACGACAACAGGGTCAGGTTTAAAGTCCAAAAATCGGTTTGGAGTGCGATGTGTCATGCAGTAGACTCAAATGATCTACCCAGGCTTCACCAGCTGATTTGTCACGAGAACAACCACCCCCAGGTTGCTGTGGCCATGTCCAACTTTCGCCGAATCCAGTCTGAGTCTCGGTACGTTTGTGAAGGGGATCAACCACCCGATAATATCTTCCACTACTCTCTGAGAACTCGATGCTACACACATTTCACGTCCCCGATAAGGCGATATATCGATATTGTGGTGCATCGACTCCTTCTTGCTTTGCAGTCTGGCAGCTGTTACGCAGAAAGCCCTTCTAAAGACGACATAGCGAAGGCATGTCGCCGCTCTACTTTCATGCGTGACAACGCAAGAAAGTTTGAAAAGCATTGCAAGAGGATTCATATGGCAAACCAGCTTCAACAGCGATGCCGTGAGACACGTGTTTTCATTGAATCCATCGAACATAAGTCAATAAGTCTTCATATTTCCAACCACGAAGACGACCAATTGGCGGGAAAACAGAAACGAGTGCTTCTAAGTCATCTCAATTTAGTGGACTTGAAAGAAGAAGAGGAAAGCAAGGGCAGAGAGAAGACTATCGTTCTCAAATGGAAATTTAGAAAGTATATAGCACCAGATGCCAGAAGCAAGACAAAGAAAGAAAACAAGCCTGGTTACAGTGGTGGTGGTGGTGGTGGTGGTGAAGTAGCAGAGATCCCTTCGGATATCTGGCTTCGTGTACTTGATGCCGTAAGGGCCAACGATGATGACAAGCTGGCAGCTATCGTCAAGCAAACGGAAACAAAATTGGGTATCTTGTCTGCTTCTCGTGGAAGAGACCAGCCACCTCAACCCACGTCGCCTCACAATGTTCGTGGTATGCATTACAAGCACCCTCATCACAATGAAGAGGCAGCACCGTCATCTGAAGAGACGGCAGACCATTTCTATGAGAAGAGCATTGCACTGAGAAAGTGCGAATTCTTTTCTGTACAGCTCTGCCCTCACATGACACGGGGAATTCTACAACCAGATATTCAAATGTTCAAGGCGGATCCTCACATCAACATTTGCATCGAGCACCACAGATACCCGAGGGAGTCATTTGCGCACACAGCCAGACATCAGGCATCACGAGAGCGGTATGAGACCATTGATGAGTACATTAAGGCTTGGAAACCAGTACTTGCAATGGAAGCTGCAACGGAAGCCGTCAAAGAGAACGATGGATTCATTATTGAAGACCTTAACGTGACATGGAAAAACGAGCTTGAAGATGACAACATAAGCGGATTATTTACTCTTCCCTGGAACTACTGCGATAGCAGACAGCTGATGTTTTTCTCAGGAGACCTTGCATGCATCCGTGTGCCCTACGGTGACAGGGATTCGGTTTCTGGCGATGAAACGTCAAATGAAAGAAAGGTAAGTATAGGTTTGTTAACTTGGTACTTGCCTGCAACTAGGGAGTTTATTTCAGTTCTTTGTTTTTTCACAGCCCTCTGCAGATGCTCAAAGTTCTGGTGACAACAAGCCAGCTGATGATTTCTGGGTGGTGCACTGCATTCTCAAAAAAGTAACCAACATAAAAGAAATAAAGATAGTGGAAGTACGGCTGGAGTTTCATCAGACGGCATCAAACATTCCGGAATGGCTCACACATGGAAATGGTCACAGAAGTACTTTAGAACTCATTCATAGGACACTTCCTCAAAGGTATGAGTATTGAGAATTGAAAAGTATCTTATTTGTTTTCTTGGCTAAAGTGATTATTTTGGTTTTACGACACTCAATTGAAAAGCGCTCTAAAAACCTTTCACTAAGTGAATTTAAACAATCAGTTGCAACATGAATTAACTTTTTGCCTTCGGCTTTTTTTTAGGCGAATGTACGCAGCACTGTGCATTAACCTTAAAGATTCATCAGAACTAATTCATGCCATTTGCAAAGGAGAGGAACCGTCAAAAGGTATCTTGTGTATTTCCTCTTCGTAGAATCTCCAATAAACAATACAACATCTTCATTATTATCATCAACATAAGCATCGTTATCATCGCCGTCGTTATCATCGCCGTCATTGTCATCTTTAGCATCGTCATCATCATCATCATGGTCCTCTTCATCATCAGCAGTTTCGTCATCATTATAAAATGTTTTATTTTCCTTTCTTTAGAAAATTATGGCGACGAGATCCCTTCCAACTTGTCTTTGATGCAACACGGATTTCACAAGTTGAATCGGTATCAAGAGACTGCAGTGAGGGAAGCGCTGTCCAAGCCATTTACACTGATCCAAGGCCCACCAGGTACGTCATGTGTTTAATCTCTTGGCTTCATACGATTTATTACTACGTACCCGCTGGAAGATATCAGTATGAAGGTAGAGAATAGTTTGCATTCGCTGTAGCTCATCGAGTAGCTACATGATTTTCCAATTTTCCTTCTGTTTATGCTGAACATTGAAAACATGTATTGTACG
Source organism: Orbicella faveolata (assembly GCF_042242905.1). Classification (NCBI taxonomy): domain Eukaryota; kingdom Metazoa; phylum Cnidaria; class Anthozoa; order Scleractinia; family Merulinidae; genus Orbicella; species Orbicella faveolata. Next base: position 20,538,449 of record NW_028301547.1, on the reverse strand, counting down.
AAACAGCTTTAGTCTACATAGCCACATATTGCAATTTGCCAGGCAACATTTCGAAACATTGCTGACGCAGCAAAAATGTTGTACTGTTTCGTGCAATTTTAAGGGGTGGACACACACTAATGCAATGTTTATCAGATGTATGCATTGTACGCAATGTCACTGCACTACATTGTGTTTCCTGATCAAATCTGGATCCCATTGTTTTTTTGTTTTTTTGTTTTTTTGTTTTTTTCTTATTGTTGTTGATTTTTTTTTTTTTTTTCACAAATACTTCATAACGGAAGGCATGAGCTTAATTCAGATTTTACCCTTGACCATGAGTCTTTGAGTGCCCAAGCTTAGACTTTCCATCACTAGATCTCAAGCAGGACATAACAGCTATTAGGCGGCAGCATTTTCACGGGTTGCCGTGGAGATACAACTCAAAGTATCTCATATTTTTCAGGCACTGGTAAAACCGTAACTGGAGTACACATCGCATACTGGTTCGCAGAGCGAAACAAACGGTTAAAATCGGGCAAGGTTTTGGAAAAAGACACTGGTGACACTGAATGCGCTGTAGCATACAAAGCACCGCCCCAAGTTATTTATTGTGGGCCTTCTAACAAATCTGTAGACGTGGTCACAGGTGGGTTGTTCCTTATTCGTTATATCTCGTTATGTCCCCTGATACTGTTGGAAACTGTCGATAAGGAGTATTGAAAACATTTTTCGGTTCTCTATGTCTAGTCACATTTGGCATAAACAGTGCAAAGCTTGTGTTGTTAGCTTTCTGTGGTCAGAATGCTATTTGAAAAATTGGACTATTCGTTGTCTATGAACGAATAACCAACGAGGCGTAGCCAAGTTGACTATCACTCATAGAAAACTAGGGTGAGTATTCTAGTTGTATTAGAATAGACACTCTAAAGGTTTACGGCACAAAACCGACAATTTTGTGTATTTTTATGCCTAAACTGCGGAATAATCTTCAGTTTCAAGTGAAATTTAGCCTAACTTTACTTAATGTCGCTCTCCTATTGATACTACTGTTTAATTAATGATCGACATTTCGAAGACAATCTCAACGGCATAGACTTTCTCTTTACCTCTTTTCTCGCCTTTTTGCAGAGTATCTTTTGAAGATTCCTAATCTGAAGGTTCTCCGAGTTTACAGTGATCAAATTGAGCAAAAGGAATTTCCAGTTCCCAACAAGCTGAAGCCACCCAGACCCACAAGGAGTGAGGACGAATTAAAGATTTCCAGCGAAAAAATACGATGTGTGTCACTTCATCACGTGATTCGTGGGCCCGAGTGCCCATTTTCACAGGAGCTGCGACAATTTGAAGAGGGATTCGACCAGAGCAAAGCAAAGAAAGAGAGAATAGGCCAAAAGGAAGTCAATGAATATTGTGACGTAGGTGAAAGTATTAAAATTTAGATGAAACTATAAACCACTTTTTAGCCTACAAGATAATCATAGATTAACGAAAAATGAAAGATGAAGAACTGACAAAGCTGAACTGGGGAGCGTTTAGTGAGTTAAACATAAAATGATACAGGGCAAAAACTAACCCTTCAGGTGCAAGAAGTCGATCCCCTTGATTTCGTTACATTTTGTCTCGTCCATGGAGGAGGAGGGAGGATGTGGCGTAAAACTGAAGCTCTTGTGCTCCTGCAAACGCCTGTAAAATACCCAGGCGTTGATACTGTTCCCTGACTAACTAGGCAACAATTATTAATAATGACAGTTTCTCGTATTTATAGTAAAATACCAATAAAGGGTTGTTTTGGATAACTTAGGATAGTTGACGTCAGTGACTAATTTATACTTTCACTGTTAGAAGGGGTCAATATTATTCACAATATGAAGGGTGGCCAAAAGTTGAATATTGTATTCGCTCCGTCACATCTGTAAGAATGGCACAAGTGGATTGTGCTGGGTTTTTTTTTTTTTTTTCTTTTATTTTTTATTCATGTGGATGTAAAACTCGAGTGATAAACTGACGATGATAAACTGAGGAGTACCATCTCAAGGCTGAGAATTCAATGTGAAAGAAAATGTGAAGAAGATTCTTAAGCTACTCAACGTTAACATGGTATTTTTGTTTTACTTTTCCGGCACAAGCTCATCGGACAGGCCGAGAAATGGGCTCTTCAAAAATCTGGAGTTCAGATCATTCTTTGCACATGCGCAGCATCGGGAAGTCCAAGGCTAACCAAAGCCTGTGACAACATCCAGCAATGCATTGTGGATGAGTGCGGCATGTGCATGGAACCTGAGTCACTCGTGCCAATCACGTGCTCAGGAGCACGCCAAGTGGTTTTGATTGGCGATCACAAACAATTACAGCCCGTCATTCAGGACCAGGTGGCAAAAACACTTGGTTTGAGTGTGTCCATGTTCGAGAGGTATTCTAATCGAGCTAAGATGTTGGCGCTACAGTACAGAATGGTGAGTAGTATGGAACACATACGCATTAAGTATAAAAATAGACATTCAGTTGAAAGAGGGCCGCAATTTTGTGTCCTAATGCCGAGCGCTACACAAATGGAGCAACAGTTTATAATTAACGCTCACTTTTAAAAGATAGTACGTGTTGAATTTCCCGAAAAATCGTAAAAGACCAAGCAAAAATGTCATATTTAGTAACTCAGAGTTATACGTAAACCTTGTTTCTCCTGAATCAGAAATATTTTCCTGAATCAGCAAGATCTTCGATTCACTATTGTGCTTGTACAACAAGAAATTATTCGTTTAACGTTCCTTGCCTGTTTTTCTTCCTAGCACGATGGAATATGTGAATTTCCATCAAAACATTTTTATGGCGGAAAGCTTCAAACAGCTGACTCAGTCAAGTCACGTGATCCTAGCCCCGTGACCTTTTGGCCGGCCCAGGTACGTCGGCAGAGGAATCTTCCAATAGCCTTCTGTCATGTTGAAGGGCAAGAAGAGTCGTCTGTCATTAGCACGTCAGAGAGCAATGAAGAATCAAAGAGAAACATGAAGGAAGTCAGGAAGGCGGTATGTGAAAATTTATCCAATGACCTTAATTCAGTGATCATAACGGTTGCTTGCATAATCTCGAGCCCAGATCTCCCACGGCCAGCGTCAAACAGAGTGAGATTTGGGTAGGAGATTATTGTTTGCATAGCCTGTTGGAAAACAATAATGGCTTTAGGAGAGAAGCAAACAACAAAATGGGCTGCGAAATTTAGCCCATTTAGTTTTCTCAAACTCGTTTTTACTTCAATGAATCAAAGTTTCAGAGTCCGTCTACACCGGTGACATAACTAACATTAATTAATTGTTACTTTTGCACACAACGTTTCGTAGCGGATAAGTCGTCCAACTTTAACGCGCTTCGATTCCTTTCATTTTGAAATACTTACGTGTAATAAACGAAGCTCAAAAATGGTGACGCCCTGAAATTTGCGACTTTCGAAAATAACTGTAACATCTTGTTTAAATCTTGAAAAACGTCTTTCTCTTGCTCATAACGTGAGTAGAAGACTGTTAAAAATGCATGAAAGCGATCCTATAGTAACTGTACGATAGTTTAGATTTTAAAGTAAAACTGGCGTGACGAGCAGAAGTCACGCAAATTCTTATTATCATTATTACTCTATCAAAACATGCGCGCTTTTTTTCTTTGTAGGTTCAAATCGCCAAATACCTTGTTAACCGTCACACGCCACGAGTGCGCAAGTCGGATGTGGTTATTTTGTCGCCTTACAGAGAACAGCGGAGCAAAATCACTGAGCTTTTGAAAGGAGCGTACGAGGACATTCAGGTGACAACTGTCACTAAAAGTCAAGGTAAAAGGATTGAAATCAAGCAGAGTGATACGATTGATCTCATTAAGAAGAGCCTGGTTAAGACCAAATGCTGGAGACGTGAGTCACTAAAAACTTTAAGATCACTCACGATCCCAGGGCCATTTCTCTCAGTTGGCCCCACCTCCAAGTGAGGGAAACGGCCTGGGATCAGGGCTGCTTTAAGGCTGGTCTTCCCTAGCTAACGCGTCAGCATTACAACTATAAGCAAGATACGCAGTATCCTGCGAGCAGGCTCTAGTTTGCTGCGGCACGAGCGAAGCCGCCAGAGAGAGTCGGCGAGCGAAGCAAGCAGGCAAGGGCCTGGCACAAAAAATTCCCGGGCTCATTTCGCTCGCCGGCTCCTCTCTCGCGGCTTCGCCTTGATCGAACCGCCGCGTATGAGAACCTGCTCGCAGGCTACATAGCTTTAATGGCTGTAAGCTTAAGACAACTTAATTGTGGTGGGCATGTACGTCGTTTGTTAACTTGTTTGTTTATTGCCTTCATGTCTTTGAATTTAGCTATTCGTAACATGGCGTCAGTTTGCGATTTTGTTGCAAATACAGTGGAATCCCGAACTTTCAAACCTGCAAAGGAAACGAAAATTGGTCTGAAAAATCGGCTAGTTCAAGAAATCGGGGATAAAATTATAGTGTTGGACTGACGGGATGGAAACGACTTTTGGGTCGAGTTATCGTTGGATTCAAAAATCGAGCGGAGGGTACGTGAAATCGGGATTCCACCGTAGATAAATGAGCGAATAATTCTTTCATCTTCTCTTAGGAAGTGAATGGGATTACGTCATCATGTCTTTGGTTCGCTCCTTGAAGCGTGATGAAATTGATCCTGAGCCATCTCTTAGCTGGCTTCGTGAGCACTTGGGTTTCCTTACAGATGAACATCAGATGAATGTTGGCCTCACACGTGCTCGCAGGGGACTTTGCATCATTGGTGAGATGGACTGGGTTTTTTTTTTTTTTTTTTTTTTTTTTTTTTTGCAGTTATTTTACTTTCTACCGATCATACAAAACTATTTTCACGAGCAGTTCAACCCGAAAATCCTGGGTTTTTTTGTTAGAAATCTTCAGTTTTTTCCTAGTTACACAAACAACCCGGCAGAATTCCTATCATTTTGGTGTAGTTTTCTATCAAGTTTCGTTATTTTCTGACTTTCTGGGAAAACAGTGAAATCTATCCAAGAAGGCCGATTTAACGATGTCATATGGACGTCATATGGTGCCATAACCCACATTTTATCTTACACAACGAAAACGTAAGGGGAGTTTTATCAACCCCTCTATTGTCTGTAGTGAGAGGGGTATGAGTTTGCTGGAACGTCGGAGAGTTTGAACTCCACGCCTCCTTGATAACTGTGTTATTTTCCTTAGGAAACAAGTATCTTCTTGGTATGGATCCAATGTGGAAAAGTCTGATAAAACATTATGAAGACAATCATTGCCTCGTGGATGAAAACTGGCCCTGGCCATGAATTACTGTTACAGTTTATCTCAGAGCTTTCCTCTTTTTAAATTCCTTTTTAGTAAATAATTGTCAATTACAAGAAACATTTGAGTTAACAAAGCTAAGGTGAGAAGAATATTCGACAGTTAGGGATAAGTCGATGAAACATAGTAGATTGCGTGTTTAGGAGAAGCTCACTTCGATTTGCTTATCAATGGCATGCTGCTATTTCTACGAGTTTTTTTTTTTTTTAACGTTTCGTTTTTAAATTTTATCGATTTTTAGCTTATTGGACTGATATAGATTTTTAGATTAAGTTTAAAAAGGAAGGAAACAATACAAAATAGGATATGCTTTATAAGGAATAATGTTCCAAGGTCGCACGTGTAATTGCAATGGCTACATTAATTAAACATTGGGGTTTTTTTTTCCTGAATAAAAATTTGAAGAAGGCATTGTTTCTCATTTATTCTATGTTCTAGCACACAGTCAATAACTTAGAATTCGTTTATTTCGTGACGTGTTCATTACGGCGTCTGTGGAAACCCAATCCACAAAACCACAGCCCCATACAACAATGATTGCGAGATCCAACGCCCACAGTCATTGCTGTGCGCGGTTTTCGTCTTGTGGATAGGACTTCAACAGACGTGGAGCCTGCAGATATTGCTGTATGCGGCTTTCGTCCTGTGGATAGGGTTTCCAAAGACGTCTAACAGGTTCTAACAGGATCGCATTGACGCTTAGATTGTTCACATACAATAATTTGAATCAACAAGATCGATTTATTCACGCCGCGTTTGTACCTTAAATTTGACTCCTCTGCTCTCTGTGCATAAATGTTCAACAAAAGACGGCTCGAATGAAAAGATAACTCGGGTTATCTTTTTCTGTCTCGTCCACGGCCCTTTCTTTACTTTTTTCGGAATCTTTTTAGCGATAACCAAGCGAACAATGCAAACGAGAGCAGGGGTTAAGAGCGACCACGCGGTCCTGATTTTCTATTTACTGTACACACCTCCAACATCGATGCGTGCGCGCTTGTATAATCTCCCGCAGATGTTTAAAATTTCGTTCACCCCGTCTCGACGATATTAGGGAACGTAGGCACGGGGAAGGAGACTCCAATATAAAAAGGACAGGGCTGCTTGTCGGAAACGTTGAAAAGAACCCTTAAGGAATACTAAGATCCTGTTTTGTGGGCGTGGCTTAAATATTAGAGGTAACAATTCTAAAACAACACATCAACTGAAACTAACGATAAAGACGATTGTCTCAAATACCCTCTACTCGTTAAGGGGATATGGTACCCTAAAATATGGCGATGTTCATGAAAAATTCAATTTCTTGGAAATGCAAGACTTAAGACCCTTGAGGACTTGTCAAAAACATTTTGAAACCATCTCGCCGAATTTTCTTCTAGATGAGTGTGAAATTTAAGGAAAGCACACAGTGGTATAAGTTTTTTTACGTAGCAACGGCCATAGCAACGACTGTTTACTATAAGAACGTGACCAAAAATATAGATTAGTTTTAACATATATGAACAAAACTATTTAGAAAAAAACTTCAAAGACATGCCCAACTCGATTGGTAGAATAAGTTGTGAAAAGCTTTGCTTCGAATTGCCATCACAGGCTCATTCATTTCCCATATGAAAAGGAATATTTCCCACAACTGCGGCAACTTTTTACAAAATAGAACAACCATTGCACCCCCTTCCTCGAGATCCAATCTGCAGCTCCCCACCCCTCCCCCGCTAATTGTGGCTTGTGTAAGAAACTTAAAGTACATTTTTTTCAAATGCTTACTTTTGTACCGACTGACTTCGCGCCAACATTTCCACCAGTTGCAAGTTTTTAAGTAGAATTCCTGAAACTTGGCCATATCAAAGACCAATAGTGTCGTGATGATATAAACCAAAAAATCGTAACATTTATACGTCTGTCACGTGACATGAGATGATTTGTCCACTGGGTGTGGTATAAAATAAGGTTATTTCCAAATAAAGTCTGTAAAAAGCGCTGAAAATGAGAGTTAACTGTCAAAACTTAGGTTCATTGCACAGAACCAAAACAGAAACTTACACGATATGCTTATTTGACAGTCAAATCTTGTTTTGTAAAAGAGCAAGAAGTGTCAATACTGTAAAACACTACCTCAAAAGGCTGTGGCTGGTTTCCACAGCAACCATTTTGAGTAAAATTTTCAAAATTTAATTTCTCTTCTTGAGTGCAAAAGCACACAATTGGTCTTTCTTCACCATATTTAAACAAACTTTTTGGTCCATTTCAGGGTACCACCTTAACGATTGTCAAAAACCTTCTGTCGTTTTTCTTCGGCTCAGTAGCCTTAGAGTTCCCACAAAAGCTCCCGCTGTAAACCTTTTGAGGCTGAACGCCGTAATACGGGTGCCAAAAACGCTTTTTTATCCTAAAATAACAGATATGACGAGTACCCAGTCCTTTTTATATGGGAGCCCTCCCCCCCCCCCCCCCCTGGGAGTAGGCATGTAAACAGACTGCAGTTGAACGCTGCTACACTAAAAGAGAAATGAAACACAGTTTGAGATGGCGGAGGTTCGACTGAAAAAGCAAATCAAGTGAAAATGATTTGAGTCAGGCGAGATATCAAGAGATAGTTTCCAGGAAAAAAGAACGGCGGCCGCCATTCTGGTTGATCCAGGAAATCTGGCATGTCCGTGATAACCGAAGGCTTGGAACTGTTGCAGGCGATGCGATTAAGCCATTTGGAACGGTCCGACAGGAGAACAGAATTACCTCTTCGGAAGTTCCGTTTCGATTGGAAATTTCCTTCCCAGCTGGAAGTTCCGTAAAATGTCTTGTCAATGGAAAACAACCCCAAACATGTCATGCTCGCGTGTCTATTCATGATTCACATGCAGGCAAGAAAGAAAAAAGTTATAAAGTAATTGAAATTATGCGTATATCACTGCATAACGCAAGATCCTAATCCACTTCAATAACCTCAGCTTTAGAAAATCCTGAATTGCTGTCTCAGCATGAAAATTAGTCTGTGAGAGTGGCCTTGATTACTTTTTCTCTGAAAGAAGAAAAGGTCGTCTCAGGATAGTGCGGTTTTGCCCTGTAGGCTTTAGATTATGATCTTTGATTTTCAGTCGAGTCTCGGTGGCGAGTTAAAGCGGAAATTCGGAAGGAAACCTCGTGATAACCCTGCTGGTGTTTGCACCCAAGATTACCACCCTCGATGGTTACGTATTTTGCTGGAATGATAAAAAAAAGTTCTTTTTTTCCGCCAGGTGAACAACCTCTATGCAAAATAATCGATGACTGACATTTTTATAGTCGAGACTTAATATCATGCGAGGAAATACAGTAAAACAAATTCTAACTGAAAAAATGTTTTTCGGGACTGGTCTGTTCAAACACTGAGGTCCGTCGTCTCGGTCAGTTTTGCTGGCCTTCTTCAAGAAGGATAAGGGAAAAAAATCGAACATACAAAGACGAAAAGAAAACAAATTCTGAACGAGAAAATGACAGTGAAAAATCTCGTGATCCCCACACTTCGGCATGTGGTCATACATGCCCTTGATCAGACAATAGGGTCCCTGTTTATAAACTGAATTGTGAAATAGAATGTTGAAATAAATCAGTTATAGAACAATAAAATAATTTTGTGATCTTCCATTTGAGTAGCATTTGATTCGATTGTGCATGAGGGTAGTGCACTCCACTCCCTACCCTGGATGACGGCAAAATGATAACCGTGTGTTGAAATATAGCAACGAAATCCATTGGTTGGTTCGCTTCGTGACACTGGAATCTACTTGAAACAGAAAGCGACAAACGGGGCCCGCGGTATTTTCATTGCGATGAAAACATAAACATAAGCATGCGCAGTTGCGCAACTTTTGGCCGGCGGCTGAACACGTTGTGTTTCCCTTTTCACGTCCCCTTGAATTTACGAGAGCAGAAGCCGTTCAAGATGGATGTTGTTCAATTTCTGGAGCCTCAAATTCTATTATTGAGTGATTAAAGGCTTCTAAGATGTCAACGGACGATTTCGACTACGACGATTTGTTTTGCGATGAGGACGAAGGCGAAATAGTTGACTGGCAGTTGCCACTATGTTTCATGAAAAAACGCCACAAAGAGGTGATCGAAGGATCGAGACCACTGGCTCAGACATGGCGTATGAAAGAACGAGTGAGTGATCGAGCCATTGTCCAGCTCTCCTTTAATTAAAATAAAGTATCGACGCTATTTACCTGATTCTCATGTTTGGCAATTTTGTTCCAGATGAAGACCGTGAGCGTGGCTCTCGTCTTATGCTTGAACATTGGTGTCGACCCTCCTGATGTGGTTAAAACCTCACCATGTGCACGGATGGAGTGCTGGATTGGTCAGTCAAATAACTTTTCATGATAACATTGGTTTCATTTTCGTTTTGTTTGACAGACATGTGTTTTCCGGGTGAGCGAAATCCACCTCAGCTGTTGTTAACTCTTTCACTTTGAACACACGAACTCGCAGTTGTACAGTACATGTGCGTTTTAATTGCTAGTGAATCAATTTTTGGGTAAAGCTTAATCGTAATGATCGGAATGGATAACAACGAAGCTCTAGTACGTCTTGCACTTGCGTATTTTGGGGAGTTACATAACTTTTCCTGTCCAACTAATATATAGTACTTGCTTCGTGTCGAGTGGATTGTTGACAATATGTCTTGCAATTTGTACAAATATAGATCACGCTATCACGAAAAACGTACTTTCTGGAATGGGTTGTATGAGCTCATAATATGCAAATTCATCTGTCCTGTTTAAGAGCATTGAGCTTATTGCACCTCTTGGTTATATAAATAAAGGACTTTTTTGTGTGAGCAAACCACTGTAGCTGCACTTTAAACAAGACTTGAAAAGAGTATGCTCTACATTTTTCTTTCGGCATTCTAATTGTGTGATGTTCTTAATTCATATCGCTTTTACATTGAAAAGTGGGCACTGCAGAATGGTAATGTATCGATCAAATAGAAACATCAAAATCCCTCCGCTCAGGCATTTGAATTGTTGATGTGTCTCGACGGGGGGATTTGACATCTGTGGTTGGTATTGGAGTGGAGAGTTAGATGCCATATGGAAGGTGTAGGTGGGGATTTGAAAATGTTGCCTCCTAATCCTAGAAGACATCAAGGGACCACACCGGTACCATTCTTTGTATCATTGTGACTTGAAAAAAAAGCAGGACTATTAATATTTTGTAGGTATGAACCAAGAACTATATTCTTATAAGTAACTGGATTGTGTGTTGCAATATTTCAAACTAGTGGGCAGGGCTGTTTGTAGTCATGATTTTCAGAATATTAATATGTGAGTGTGTCTTGTGTTTCGTAACAGATCCTCTTTCAATGGGTCCACAAAAAGCTTTAGAAACTGTTGGCAACAAACTTCAGGAACAGTATGAACGCTGGCAGCCAAGGGTGAGGAGATATTTCTTAGAATTTAACTGAGCTTTTAAGATAGTTAAGAATGACAGTTACATACTTGAGTTCCATGCATAAAACTATTTATCAGACCATGTCAGTTACAGAATGAATGGTACATGTAGATTTTTGATCAAAGGCAGCTGAAGCTGTTGTGCTTCTGATTGGATTTTGAATCTACCTCCCTTCTAAAAGAAATTAGACAAATAGTTAAGAGGGTTTCTGCAGAACATTAGAGTAATAATGGCAAGAATTAAGTTACCAAAAAAACCTCATGGCATGGTAATATTTTGAATACAGTTAAGAAGAATTTATCTAGACTTTGGCTCTCAGACTGACCCCGTGAGAGAAAATTGAACCTGAAGTTATCCGTATTTCAATTAAAACAGACATTTCGCATTAGTTAAAAACACAATAACGCATGCTTTAAGCATTCTTATAAGGTTTGACATAAACTTATTTGAGAATGCTTGAGAATTTAATTGCACAGTCACTTAGAGAAATGAACTAATTGAAAAGTGAGTTGTTTTAAAATAGTATTCCAAAAGTTACCGTGCTATGAGTAGGTTTCAATAAAATAATATTTGCACTTGCTCAAAATTTGAACAGAAGTTGTCTTAAAAAACAAATAGAAATTTGCAGTGGCACATCCTGTCATGGAGAGGCTCTTCGTCTACTGTTTCAAAATCAAATTGGAATTTGAAAGTGTTTGTTTTTGTTAGAGGATGAAAACTGGAAAACCCAGAGAAAAATGCTTGGGGCAAGGCAAGAAGCGAACAATAAACTCAGCCCACTTGTGATGCCAGAATTCTAACCCACGTCACATTGGCAGGAGGATAGTGTTTTCACCATTGTGCCATCGCTGCTCCCCAACTGACACTGTTTGATCACTGCTCGTATGTGTCACTAAAGTCTAGTTGTAAAAGGGCAGCCATGGGGAAAAAAGCGAGCAATTCTACTATAAATAATTTATAGTAAAATGTTATTATATCCAAGTCCTGTGTTTCACTTTAAAAAAATTATTGCCCAAGCTATTGCCCCCTAAACAAAATCATGCATAACCTAAAGGTGAGAAAAAAATGTATACCCCACAAAGAATAATGGTCCATCCCTAGAGTTTCTCTACATCTCTTAGCCTGTACCAAATAGCTTCAATCCATGTTTCTTTTGTAAGTATTGAGAACAACTGGTAGAAGTGATATGCTTTTTCTTGGCAGGCACGCTATAAGCAGAGTCTTGACCCCACAGTTGAGGAGGTGAAGAAACTTTGTACCTCACTGCGTCGAAATGCCAAGGTGCTGCTTATTTGAAACTTATATAATATTATGTACCTCTTGCTAACCGAGCTTGCGGTCCGTACTGATCCCTAACCTACACTATGGACCGAGAAGATACCTCATGGAAATCTCTACTGTGTGTTGGACATGTTCAGTAGACCATTTAAAGAAAGGCTTAGTCACCCAGAATGGCTTCGAGTGACTGATATGCGTCAAAAGCAAGACTGCAATTTGAAATTGTCATTAGGTCGTTAGCAGTTTTAATATGTTGTGCATGTACACTGTACCACCAAATGTTTAGAACCAACATTCAAGGAAGTGAAAGGTAACAGGGATAATTTTGTTTTGTTTATGCTAGTACTTTCTCCCTTGGCAAGTGACTTTCTGAAATTTACAAAACATGTACATGTACTTGATATTGCATGTATTATAATGTATGTATCGACTGGTACCTTGTGGCCAATATACACTAGTTTCGTCTTACATTATGTGAATGATAAGCGAAAAATAAGATGCAAATTTAAAGTGGCAAACTGAGTGGAAAAAACCCTACATGAAGAAGTGGGCCATTATTTCATTGTTTGTTCACATTGCAGGAGGAGAGAGTGCTCTTTCATTATAATGGGCATGGAGTTCCAAGAGCAACTGCCAATGGTGAGATTTGGGTCTTCAACAAAGTAAGTACTGTACATTGTCTATCTTCTTTAATTTTGACAGGGTAGTTTTAGCCTGCGTTGCAGAAGTTATACATACCTCCAATATTTACAGGGTTAATTATTTTCTGTTTGCGACGCTGGATTGGTAGTTTTGATGTCCCAACCATTGTGTGATTTCATTAAATTTATTGACTAAATAGAGTTTTTTTTTCTATTTTTTTTCCTTTTTGTTTTTTTAACAGAGCTACACCCAGTACATTCCACTGTCAGTGTATGACCTACAAACATGGATGGGAAGTCCATCGATCTTTGTTTATGACTGTAACAATGCTGGACTCATTGTCCGATCATTCATTCAGTTTGCTGCTCAGCGTGAACAGGAACAGGAGGTGAATTCACATTTACAATGTACATGTACAACAAACTGTCATCTCACATAGTCTGACACCTCTCCTACATTGTAACTGGATGCAGCCATTGTCTGAGCAACACACAAACACTGCATTTTTAACCTCAAACAATTTTTTTTCTAGACTTGTAGGTTCTGTGGCATTTTTGAGCAAAGGGATTGCATGGCAGGACTTCATATTATCAGTTAAATAAAATAGAAAGCTACTTTTGAACCCGAAAGCACCAATGCATCTGACTTGAAGTAATGTCAGTTTTGATTCAGTTGAGTGACTTAACTTGGTCACTCTCTCTGAAATGCAAAGAGGATTCCATTACTCCATATGAAATCTGCGCAGGAATTTGCATTTTTGTCTGGGTGCTGTTTTTTGTTGGGATCATGTGACCCAAAAGGGATTGACTGCAACAAACAAAAAGGGCCTTGGAACTAGGCAAGTTTAACTCCAATTAACCTGTAATCTAATAATATTATATATTTTCAGCGTTGCTTGGCCCAGGGTACCCCTATGCCAGTTCCACTTGCTGTCAAGAACTGTATCCAGTTGGCGTCATGTGATGCAAACCAGCTGTTACCAATGAACCCAGACCTACCTGCCGACCTCTTTACTTCCTGCCTGAGCACACCTATCAAGGTGGCCTTACGATGGTGAGTCGCTATAAGGGATTTGAGGGGCATACTAAGCAGGGTGGCCGGTCTCTCAGCGTGCCAACCTTGAACTTGCATCCAAGGGTCTTATTGCTGTAACTGTACAGCATCTCTAATTTTTCAATGGATTCCTGTTGAAATTGGGTACCTTAATTTTTTTCAGGTTTTGTAGCCAGAAAAGTAGCAAGCTTGTTCCTGGTGTTACTCTGGAACTTATAGAAAAGTAAGTTTGACGCTTCGTTAACCTATGTACTTGTCAGTACATGTACTTACCTGTGTATCCACATGTACCATGTAAATTGTCCCGTTTGAATGACATGTAACAGAAGGTGCCCCTTAAATTCTGTTCTTTCAAAGCTCTTGTGTTGTGTTTGTCCTATTTCAAAAATGCATGACAGAAAGTTAAGAGCAGAGCATTTTGAGGCTTTGACACATAGCCATGCTCAATTTTGGGCAGATATCACACTACATTTTTGCTAGTCATCATCTAGTAACCACTTTGTTCCATGGGGGATGTAGGACTTCCACTATTGCTTGATTCTTACACCACATTGAAAGGTCCCCTGTTTCTGTTGAGGCATTATATTTTAACTGATCTTGTTCTTTTAGACAGCAACATGTGTGTTGGTTGAGTTTGATGTGTTGGCTATCTTCTTGCCTCTAGCAGTTATTGTCTGAGTGGTTTCTTGTTTTGTTTTGTTTTTTGTTTCTTTTTTTTGTTGTTGTTTTGCTTTTTTTTAAAAAAAATTAATGAAAAAGTCAGTATCAATTTGGAGTGCTGATAAATTTCATTATAAATAACATTGTCTCAAAGTATTTAAATTCCATTGATAATAATCTGATTCATTGATGTGTTTTTTTTTTGCAGGATTCCTGGTCGACTTAATGACAGAAGAACACCGTTAGGAGAGCTGAACTGGATTTTTACTGCTGTAACTGACACCATTGCTTGGAACATGTTGCCAAGAGGTATATAATATCATTTCAGACATGAATAAATGTTGAAATTTTAAGTTGTCAAATCAGTGTTTGAACAGTCATTTCTAATTATGCTTGTACTCCCATTGCTGTTTCTCACTCTTGATAGAGAAGCTTAATACTTGTGTCATACCATGGCATCTACATGTAGTTGATACACCCTATCCCTTGAGTTGTCTCTTAATATGTCATTTTTTCTTTTGTTTTGTCTTGTAGAGCTCTTCCACAAGCTGTTCAGGCAGGATCTGCTAGTCGCAAGCTTGTTCAGGAATTTCCTTCTCGCAGAGAGAGTGATGAGATCTTACAACTGTACACCTGTGTCAAGTCCCAGACTTCCTCCTACCTACATGCATCCGATGTGGTGAGTCAAGGGAATACTCTGAGAGTGGGGTGGTATAGGGGGCAGATACCTGTAACGTAGAGGGGGGCATGTCTGCAAGAAGTGGAAGAAGAGTAGCCTGCTCTCAGACGTCTGCTATTTCCTTTCATGCGTGAAAGATAATAGTAGATATCTGCATGCAGGCGAGTGCACAGGAGGCAGGAGTTCTAGTGGGTTATTCCAGTAAAAATTCCACACTCTCCTGACTGACAGCAAAGTTTTTTTACCCCCTCCTGCCCAGATTTCCATGACCACTAAACCCCCTTCCTCTCCAGACTGGATTTCTTGGGATAATTAACCCATTCTCAAGGTGGTGGTGAATGGAAGAAATAGAATGTAGTCCGGAGAATATCGTTGTCCTGAGGCTTTCTGTAAATATTACTTTCTTCATGGTAATAGCATTAAGCGCTGATATGTTGAAGTGCAGAGATGCTCTTTACAGATGTAATGAATGTTCTTCCCCCTTTTTTGCCTGGTAGGCAAGCGTGGGATTTAGCTGTTGATATTTGTCTGTCCCAGTTGCCAGATGTGATTGAAAACCCAGGAAGTTTTAAGGTATTTGGCTCTTGTAAGACATGTGACTTTGCTTGAAATTTCCTGGATTTTATAAAGTCAGTTATAATGAAATTAGGCAGATGGTTCTTCACTCTGCTTAGGTTGGTGTCCATCTGTATTATTTTGTGTCTGTGTGATATGTCTTTCCATTTCTCTGTCTGTCCTTCAGTGCAGCTCAGTTCAGTAACCAGCCAGTCCTCTGTGCATCCTCCAGTCTGTCCATCAGTCTGTCACTCTCTTTGTCTATCTGTTAGTCAGCCAGTCAGTTCCGTGTAGTCAGCCAGCCTATCTATCCTCTTCTGTCTGGCTATTTGTTAGTTGCGAACTTGATCAAACAACAAGGACAAGTAATTTATCATATGAAATGTGAAGGTGAATTAATCAACATGACACGAGCGTGAGACAAAGAAAAATTCTAAGTCCCCAACAGGAATTGAACCCATGACCTCCCGAACACCAGGCGGGCGCTCTATCCACTGAGCTATGAGAACTCATGGAGAGCAAGGTCATTTAACTGAGTTCATATATGACAGGTGTCCTGCATACTGCTAGGATCAACACGGATCAACATGAATAAATCGTCATTGATTAATTCACCTTCACATTTCATTACCAAGCTTAAAATTCACCATCTTTATTAACTTCACCTTCACATTTCATTACCGGGCTTAAAATTCACCATCTTTGTTAACTTATCACTACTCATGATGACTTTGATAGTGTTGATCCTAGCAGTATACAGGACACCTGTCATATATGAACTCAGTTAAATGACCTTGCTCTCCGTGAGTTCTCGTAGCACAGTGGATAGAGTGCCCGCCCGGTGTTCGGGAGGTCATGGGTTCGATTCCTGTTGGGGACTCAGAATTTTTCTTGTCTCACGCTCGTGTCATGTTGATTAATTCACCTTCACATTTCATTACCAAGCGTAAAATTCACCATCTTTATTAATTTATCATATATTCCTTAATTTATCTTTCAGCATAGTCCATTCTTCGCAGAGCAATTGACAGCATTCCAGGTATGGCTGGCCATGGGTGCAGAAGACCGCGACCCTCCTGAACAGCTGCCAATAGTTCTACAGGTTCTTTTGAGTCAAGTGCACAGACTCCGAGCCCTGGATCTGCTCGGCAGATTCTTGGATTTAGGACCCTGGGCTGTCAATTTGGTAAGTGTTTAAAGCTTTCAGTCTCCAGCAAATTTCTTGTTGCTTAGTGCTATATTAATTTTAGGGGTTTTTTTTCCTCTTAGTTGATGATTTCCTTTATTTTTGTCACATCTCTGAATGAAAATGTATTCATTACAAAACAAACAAACAAGGAATTAAGGCAAATGAAGTCACAACAAGAGAGGGAAACAAGTGGGTGTTTGATTATAATTAATTTTCATCCAAGCTGCAGACTTTGATTGGCTGAAACGGTTAAAAAAAAAACAATAGGAATTTGTGGGAAAAGTTTGTGTAGTTATTAATTTGTTCTTATTTTTATTATTATAATTATTTTTTCAGGCTTTGTCTGTTGGCATCTTTCCATATGTGCTCAAACTTCTTCAGAGTTCAGCTAGGGAGTTAAGACCTCTTTTGGTGTTCATCTGGGCAAAGATACTAGCTGTTGATAGTGTAAGTGACTTTTATGAGCCAGGAGCAACCCAGTGCTTGTTGCTAAAAAGCTGATTTAACACCAACAGTTTTCCAGTGTAGAGTTGTGTACACTCCTGGTTTGAGAGAGGGGTTGAGGGAGGAAAGAGTCTTGCTTGAGAGCAAGCACAATGTCGTGGACAAGACCTTTCACCCTTGACCTCCAAAATCTGATGTATAATGCACGTGCATATGTGGTGTTATACAATATTTCAAATTATTCTGATTTGCAATTTGTTTGGTTCTTGCTTATGATCTATTGGAGCACAGAACCGAGGCATAGCTATAGAAGATGTCGTTATCAATTTTCTTTATTATATAAACAAGTAGATTCCATGTTGCCATGCATCTGTTTAGTAAGAGATCACAGAAGGTGTCAAACGTGATAAGAACATCAGAGACACCTTGTGTAACAGCTTATGTTCCTTTTTTTTGTTCTTACTACATTTTTGACGTCTGTGATCTATTACTGCCCAGATGCATGGCAACTTAAAATCTAGTTGTTGATCCAGCTAGATCTGTTGCACTTCCCTCTGGTGTCAAATTCCTTCACAAAGTGGTCAAGGATTATGAGTAGCAATGTACAAAGACAATAGAGAATAATAATAACTATAACAAGGTAGTGTTTGTAACATTCATTTGTATTTGATTTGTTTGTTTGTTTGTTTGTTTGTTTGTTTGCAGTCTTGCCAAGCAGACCTAGTTAAAGACAATGGTCATAAATATTTCTTATCTGTATTGGCAGATGCATACATGCGGGTAAGTCAAATTCAGCTTTATACATGGTGTGTATTTTCAAGCCACTCTGTCAGCCTTATTGCTGGGTGTACCTTGTCAACACTGGTTGGGTTTTAAATGCCACTACTCCATTACATATTTATACATTTTTCTTCTTTTTTTAGGCTGAGCAGCGTACAATGGCAGCATTTGTGTTGTCAATCATTGTGAATGAATATCCAATTGGTCAAGTGAGTGCAATAGTTTACATGTATTGTTATTTGAAAGCTTTGTTTAAGAAGTGAGGATACAGTAAAAGTCACAAGGATTTGTGAAATCACTGAGCAAGGTGATAGTGCCTAATGCAGTGGTTGTTGGCATCCTTCTGATCATTACAATCATTTGGTCACCTTTTTACTAGTTACAGTGGTACAAGATAAGTGTTACACTGTAATCATTTTAAGAAATCAAATCAATATTGTAATGACTTGAAGGTGCTACTGTAATCTCATGCTAATCTCACAACCCACCCTTCTCCCACGATATACATGTACTTTATTGGAACAGACTTTTGATACCCTCTTGGTTTTTGCTTCCTAAGTTTCACCAATACATGTACGGTGTTTGTGTGGTAGGTTGAAAGCTACTTTGCTTTTTTCTTCCGCAATAATCTGTATCTTAACAAACTTAAAATTAATTGACTCTCAGGCTTTGTCTTCTAAGTTCCTCCAGTACATTTAATGCTGTTTTTTTTTGTTGTTGTTTTTTTTTGTTTTCATTCCCAGGAAGCTTGTGTTCAAGGCAACCTGATTGCCATCTGTCTGGAGCAGTTGACAGATCCTTACCCTCCCTTGCGACAGTGGCTGGCTATATGTCTTGGCAGGGTGTGGTTCAATTACGAGGCTGCCAGGTGGTGTGCTGTGAGGGACAGTGCACCAGACAAACTGTACTGTCTGTTGTCTGATCCATTGCCAGAGGTGAGGGTCGAGATAATGTGTAGTTCCAGAAAATGTCCATACTTCTCCCACAAGGGTTTTTTGGTTTGAACAACCCCACTCCCACATCACTCTAGAAATTCCAGTTTTGGTTCATACTTTCCTTTTAAAAGTTTGGCTTTTTGAGACTGGGCCCATTCCCCAACAATCCCTCTTTGGGTGGTTATGGATATTTTCTGGAACTGACCAGTGTGTATTAAAATATAGTTTGTCCAAAAACGTTTCATTACACCACATGGAACATAATGCCCAACAGAGCTCAACGTTGCGATGGCTGGGGTCGCCAATGTGAGCAATTTTTTTTCACTGGTGACTCACTTTTCCCGCTTTTGACTGAAACACTTTTGCTGGCAACTAAATCTGAAAACTTAGGGACCAGCTAGCCCCAAGATTTTTTCCTGAAAGTTGAGCCCTGCCCAATGGGTTTCTGTAGTTGTTTGCCATTTTTTTAGTGTGAAAGAATTGGCCCGCACTCAAACACTGACCTGGAGGGTCAGGGGCTAGGCTTTTATTACGCCTCCACCTTCACCAATTTGGGCATGGTTGAATCACCAGGACCCAATTGTTCAAAGTGTGGGTGATGCTATCCACCAGATAAATTGCTATCCAGCAGATAAGTGTTGATAAGTGTTGAACCACGCTATCCACTGGATAGGGTTATCCATCCTTAAAATAACTGGGGCCAGGGGTCTACGCCTCAGCATACTTGTAGCTCTCAGGATCACTGGCAAGCTTCACCATGACAAGGTCAGATATATCCCCAGTGTGAAGTAGTAAAATTAATATTATTAACTGTGTTTTATATCATTTTATATTCTTGCATTTGTTGAATACTTCTTTAAGGTTCGTGCTGCAGCAGTGTTTGCTTTAGGAAGATTTATAGCCAACACTGGAGATAGATCTGACCAAGCAAATCAGATTGATTTTGGAGTGGCAATGACGTTGACACAGTTGTCTCAGGATGGAAGTCCGCTTGTTAGAAAGGTATGAACATGTATGTCAGTATACAACAAGTGACCCTTTTGTCAAGCATGTTAGTAAAAGGTCCTCTTACAAGCTCGTAAAACAAAAGTAAGGAAAGACTTTTGAACCCTATTGTACACCAACTTTATACATAAGTTGTGTACTGTAGCATGAAAAAACAAAAGTAAGGAAAGGGATTTCAACCCCACCGATACACCAACATTACACATACCTCTACACATAAGCTCGGCATTTCTTCTAGGAAGCCACGTCAGTCTGTTAAACTGCAGCATCTGCTATACTATTCATTACGACACCTTATGGTACTCAAATTAGCCAATCAAACCTTATCTGTTCAGTCCTAGTGATTCCTGAGATATTGATGTACCTGATATTGTCGGCGCAGTAAATACCTAATCATACCTATTTGGCATGTTCAGCAGCATAATTATCAGAGTTGTTTGGTCTCACTGTGATTGTTTTGGCTTGACTACATCTCGCTGAAATTTTTGTAAAAGCAAGAGCTCAATCAAAGTCACCTGACATATATGGAATATGTGACAGCATGTCAAAAACATTCATATGTTTGAGTGTAAGCATTACTACCACAGAGTATTACTCATAGTTGTATTGTGAGTTACTCAGGTAATAGTTTTTCATGCCTTGTTTTCTTCAATGTGTCACTTAAAACCATGGAGAGGTAAGAAATTAATTACTGCTGAGAATTTAAGGTTCAGTCTAATGTGCTTTCCTTTGTTATTTCAGGAACTGGTAGTTGGTCTCCATGGCCTAGTGATGCAGTTTGAAACCAACTTTGGTGTAGTGGCACTTCAATTCCTTGAAGAGGATCGCCAAAGAGAAAATGCACCCCCTGCAGCAGCAATCACACCCAGTGGCTGGATTGTCGTAGGTTCCGGCCCATCATCAAATGTGGAAGGTGTAACAAACGCAATCCCTGGAAGTGAGAGGAAGAGTTCTAGGGGACTGCGTGCAAGCTTTTCAACATCTCATCTCAGCAACTTTGCAACCAATCCACCTGTTGTCAGTGGTGAGTATTTCAATACAGTTGTCTTGCTATGAACATGTTTGCATGTACCTATAGAAGTCCCCATTAAACGAAGTGAAAATGTTACTCCATTAATCCCTTGTGACTATCTTTAGCGATTTTCATCAGAATGCATCATCTACGGCGCTATTTTCAGACTGCTTTACCTGTGGCTATACTGTTAGCATAATTTAACGTTGTGTTATTACAAATTACATCAAATATTTTGTTTTCTGTGGTTGCAAAAAATCCTTTCTGCCGCACCTCTTAATGACCAGGTCTCCACCCAGGTGTGTAAAGGGGTATTCAATGCCGGGGGGGGGGGGTACTCCCAGAAAAATTGATTAGGGGTGTGCAGCCCGCTTCTCAAAACCCTTACCCTATTTATGACCAAAATCTGCAATTTTCCCTACCCTATTTATGACCTTGGCCACTCTGTTGCAGACCTGCCTTATAAATTAGTTCCGTACACCAGATCAATGTTAAATTGTCATAAACATAATTTGTGAAGGGCTTTTGTTGATGGGCTTATTGATAATGATGAAAAAGTAGCTTCTCCTTAAAAAAAAAAAAAAAAAAAGAAAACATGTCAAGCCTAGAGTGCAATTCATTATCCAAATGGCCAAAATCGATACCCTATTTATGACCAAAATTGCTCAAACACCCTACCCTTTAGGGTTGCACATACCTATATAGCTCATCCAAGGATAATGGGAATACTTCTAGTTGCTTCATGCTACAGAAGCCAGGATAAGCTCTGGTAGTATGAACCATTTGGCCCGATGCAGTTTTTACGTTAACTTGACAGATTAGCTGTGCTGTGTGGTCTCCACAACATCATTGAACCTCACTGTGAACAGAACATTACCATAATTCTAGACTACGAGCAGTCCCTCTTTCACTTTGTCCGTGGTGCGTGACGCGAAAGAAAATCGCGAGAAAAAAAATAGCCTCACGATTTACGGTCTCGCTGGACGGACTAAGCGAAAGAAGGACTACTCGTAGTCTACCATAATTCAAGTCAATGGATCAAGGTTATTTTATTACTATTGAATAGATGTTTTAACATTGTTCTTGTAGGTCAACACATTGCGCCTGCTCTTATGACATACAGTAGTAGTAGTGGAAGCTCTGGTAGTAATGAACTTGTCTCAAGCATCAAAGATCTGCGGCGGTCTGCCTCCCAGAATTCACTTTCTTCCAGTTTCCAGTCCAATGTGTATGCCAACGTTTGGAAGGTTGGTCTTTAAAATATCAGAGTCAACTGCAGTGTGCGGTTGTTAACATAATGACTGCCGCTTCGTTGCGTTTTCAAAGTGCCTCTGAAAAGGATTTAGATAAAGTTTTGAACGAACAGGAGATTTAGAGTAAAGCAATTAGATTACTCGCTCTCACTTTCTATGCATGATAGTTGACTCGGGCCGCGACCTCATCAGCTATCAAGCGATAAAAATCTCAAGCTCATAATTTAATTGTAAAATAGATTTAATGAGTCAACACACATCGGTCATCAGGGATCAAAACAATTTAAGGTGACTAGCTCATGATTTCTCTGATATTCTCTCGAATGTAGTATCTTTGTTAGGGGTTTCTCTTCCTAGCTTGCATATATTTGTCATGAAAGATTTGCCAAGTTAAATCTAACTTATGATTACAAATTGTAGGCTCTGCTCAATCTGTCCGTCGATCCTTTTGTGGGTGTTGCTGAAATCGCCAAAAAGATAGTCAATGGCATAACATTAAAGGTAGGATAGACTGACTGATGAAAACTTACTAGTTCTAGTAATTTAGTTACGATCGTACTAAAGGAAGTCTTTAACCCGCATAGTCCAGCTTCCATATGGTGCAGTCCTGTGAACTGTATCTTTACTGAAATGGAACTTACCATCTACTCGGACACCTTCCTCTAATTTCTGTAAAAGACATGAGGTTCAATTGTACGACGACGGAGAAATTTCTAAGAGTTTTGCTGTAGCAAGCCAGCGAAAAAAAAAACTTTATTCTTATTGTTTCAGAGTTGGCGTGATGTCCTCTGGATGTTACCGACGAAACAATATTTAGATTTTAGATTTGGAGTGGTTTTCCATTGAGTGTTGTAAATCCAAAGCCAAAGTAATCACTCACAAAGCACACAGAGTATCCAGTGAACCAATCAAAACTCGAAACGCATGCATGTAGCTGACGCGAAGCGCGGGAAATGTGTGCGAGCGCGTCACGATTGATTTTGGTTTTACCTCTGATTGGATGAAAAAGTGCCGCGAATTTTTTTTAAGCCAATCGTGTAGGCGCACTAGTGCAAAACAAAACAACGTGTAACTTAAGGCTGCCGAACACTAGCCGATTTTTTGTCGGCCGACAAAAAATCTTCACTTGTCGGCTAGTGTGCGGTGAATTCAGACAAGTCTGCGACAAGATCGGGGTTCGCCGGGCCTTGTCGGCTAGTGTGCGGTGGACCAAGACAATTTGTCGGCGCTCGCGCGCACCCCAACCAATTGAGAAATGTCAAGCCTCAACGCGGTTAGTCGCGACAAAAAATTGGCTAGTGTGCGGCAGCCTTTACTACGACACTCTAAGTGAAAACTGTTGTATCTACACGTAGCAACTATATGATTGATACCTGAAATTTATCGTGATAAATGTTGCCATTTTTCAGGCCACTATTGCGGCTTGTCCCCAGAGGATCTCCTCGTCAGCTTCCAACCTTTCCACATCAGCTCCATCGTCACCCGGAAGATTCTCAATGCCTTACCACGCAGGCTCAGAGTAAGTGAAGTGAAGTGACTTGAAGCTATGTCCATTAACACATATTTCATTTATTTAGCCGTTTGCCGTAAACTTCATCCGAAACCTCAGTTTATGTTAACATCGCGAAACTTGCCAGTTCCGGGAATAACAAATGAATGGGAGAAAAATCCAACTCAACTCGGTTATTCATTGACACAAACTGACCAAGCTGCCCATGTTTTTATCATTACTTTTTTTTTGTTTCGTTTTGTTTTGTTTCTTTTTTTCTTTAAACGTGCTTTGTTTTCTGTTTCAGCCCTGGCATGTCGCCTCCCCGTCACGGCAGTTCTAATGAGACGCCTCGTTCAATAAAAGGTGATTCGACTCAGGCTAAAGCGCCCACCCCTGGTCCCCTAGGGGCAGTATTTCCTCACTCCTACGAGTTCCATACGAAACGAAAAATGTTTGACAAAGGTCCAGAGGTACAGTAAACCTTTAGTATTTATTTATATTATCTATTTCTGAGGTGGTTTCTGTGGTATTAACTGCGGCATATCCGGCACTCCGAACTTTTCTTGAGATAAGGGTACCTAAAAGAAAAAGTAGCTGTAGAGCACACGGCGCCATGGATACGCGGTTATTCGGCCACATGGGTTCAATCAGTTAGCAAGCACCATTATCAAAAATGAAGTCAGCAAATCAGGCCGAATGAACCGATTATTACTGCTATAGATTACCTTTCTTTTACTGCTTAACGGATGTAGAGTTAGAAGATTTTAACAAAAAAAACGACAAATATTCACGCTATGCAGGTACATCTTAGCCACTTTCATAGGCGTACGGGCATCTTCGGACTTGGGGGAATGGTGACCTTCTTGCCCAAAAACTTTACGCAATGCCCGAATACGTGAGTGTTAAAATCGGGGTGCAAACGCACTCAAATTGCATGAAAAACAAAAAAGTTCACAATTCCCACATCTAATGAAACTGCGATAATTCCAAAAAATGGATGTTCAAAGCTTACATAATCAATCAATCATACTCTATCAACAGTCTCAATCCGAGTAAAATCTAAAAGTTATTAAAAGAAAAAATTCTAAAAAACGTACCTAACTAGAAACTGTATTTACGAGTTTTTGAAATCACGCCAACAGCACTATTTTGTAATGTTTTCTTTCAAGTGTCGTTGCCCCGAATCATCAGCGTTTTGCCCGAAAAATCACATAATTAGCTGGGGCGGGGGGGGGTGGCTGCAGTCCCCCTAGTCCCCCCCCCCCTCCCCCAGCTCGTGCGCCTTTGGCCACTGTTTTGCTCAGGTCGTTGCCGTGGCTCAGTACTGTTAGCCACATAGCTGCCGCAGCCGTACACAGACAAACCTTTAAATAAATAAACGAACTTTTCGTTTTGTCAGCACAACAAACAGCCAAGCAGCGCGAGCGAAGACAACGACCAAGATTCTGACGAAGACGCAGGCTCTTCTAAACCTCCCATGATCAGCACTAACTTTGCCGAGTGGTGTGCCAGTTATTTTGCTCAGTCTGTGATGAAGGTAAAACTCAGATATAAATGCAATAGGTTTGCCAATAGACAGCACTCATAGCAGCCTCAATTCTGGTAATTCGTTACGTGTAAGACTAGTCAGTTCTCTTGTTTTTCTCCGACCGTAAGAAACCCTTGAGTTTTAGTTGAAAATGCCCTTTCTGACAAATTCGGAGCCTGCGTTATTTTGAGCAACCTAGTCGCTTAGCAACATGTGTTGTTCATACCTGACGTCAGTGACAGCTGTCGGGGTAGTTTATTTTTGATCGATGAATTCATAGGAAACTCCTTGAAAATTTTTGCGGAGGTTTTTAAAAAACGTGATTGGTTTCCTTGATTGCTGAAAGCCTGTTGAAAAGGAAATACATAGAGGATATTACACGGTGGCGAGAAGATATGAATTTTATGTTCGAGTGGCAAGAACATTATTATATGGAGACTAAATATTGAAACCAATTCAACAAAAGCAAAAGGCGGGAATCGTGCCGTCATTGAACGATACGACACTCACAAAGGTGACATACGGAAAATACGCCACTCGGGTCCCGGATGAAGTGGCGTATGGAATCTACGAGTGGTTTAGTTCCCAGTAAAACACTCTTCTCCATATAATAATTTTTAATATTTTATGTTTTTGATGGAGTTGTTTCCCTTTGCAGCCTCCTGAGGAACATGATCCTCAAAGTCAGCTGCATCTTGAAAGAGAGTGGAGATTTGAAAGGAACACACAAGTACGGCGAGAGGCGGCCAAGCAACAAGCTAAAACAGGTCAACAACAATAGGCCATTTTCGAGTCCTCGTGCAAAACTTTTCGTATGAAAACGAGTTGATTTGCATGAAAATGAACATGTAGGCGGAACTCATTTTATGTGGAAGGTTTCGCACAAAAACTCATTTTGACACCGAGGCAAAAGGGAAATCGGAAATGGCCCACTAACAAGTTGAAAGTGGCTTAACGGCCCTTTTTTGAAACGCACTGCATCAGAAAATCGGACACCAAGTGGAACATTCGCCAGTCTCATTAAATTAACATACGTTTGACTCCACCCCCCCCCCCCTTCGCAGTGCCCATCAAGACATCAACAGTGCTCGACATCTCACAGAGGGCACACAACACCCAGTTCCCCCCCCCCCCTCCCCCCTCACTCCACTCTCCGCTGTAGACAGGCTTCCTGGATAGGTCACTCTTTGAAACAGTCTCTTTGTTTGTTTTTGAAACAAGCAGGCAAAAGAATGATTACCAATATGTTTTTTGTATTTTTTGTACTCTCGGCCTCAGGCAAAGTCGACGACCAGATATTTATCAACAAAAACATCAGTGCTCCGGGCGTGTTGAGATTTCATCCTTACGAGCCTCACCTAGCAGTTGCTGACAGGGGTGGTGTGAGGTAAGTATTGCACTAAACCCCTCACGTGATTTGTCCTTGATAGTTCATTCAGAATGTTACAGGAGAAAGCGATAACTTCATGTTAGACTACGGTTACCTCCTTTTCACCTCCAATAAAGTATTTTTTTCTCTGCCCTTTCTGCTAGTCTTTGCCAATTCCCTTTTGAGGCCCTTATCAGTAAGGGTCTTTTGTAACAAGTTACGGTGAAAAAAAAATGGTGGTAAAAGTTCCGAACGACGTTTCGACCGCTCTTCGGTCATTATCAATTTGTTTATAGAAAGAGATAATGAAATAAAGGTATGTGCTAAAAGATAAAAAAAAAGGAGTCTTTATTCAAGCGCCATAATAAAGGGAAAATTCTGAGTTGGAAGAAAATGAGGAAAATATATTCTCCGACTCCATAAAATGGCGAATGTGCGGTGCTTGAGAGGTTGAGTCAAGAAGTCATGGAACGTCCAACTCATACTGATTTTTACTTGAAAAATACAATCAGTATTAAAGAATAATGCTAACAATTTATTGTGACAAAAACTAGAGCTAAGCTTTACAAAATGCTATAATCAGTATTAAAGAAAGGTTGAAGTATTTATCGTACGTAAATGATTACATGAGTTTTAGTTTCTGTTTTGCAGTATCTGGAACTGGGAGGAGGGGGTTCGAATGAACTACATCGTCAACAATAACCCCAAAGTGTCTCGCATCACAACCATGAGCTTCCTTAATGCGCATGACCTGACACTTTTATTAACAGGAACCGGTAAGAACCAAAACTTTTTTGTTTTTGTTTGTTTTGTTGTTGTTGTTGTTGTTGTTGTTGTTGTTGTTGTTGTTGTTTCTTTCTACGTTTGATTTTTTTTCTTTTTCTCATTTTGTCTCTCCGCTATTGTTTTCAGATGATGGTTCAGTTCGTGTGTGGAGGAATCTTGAGGGCGAGACGTACAGTGACAAGAGTTTGGAAATGGTGACAGCCTGGCAAGCGCTGTCTGGAATGCTTCCGTCCACTCGAGGTACGCATGAGCCTCGGTTTGAGCTCGAGGCGAAGAGTTTGCTAGATGGTGTGATGCGTGAAAACTTAAGGTCGCTATAGTTTCGAGTATTTTTACTCTATATGTTTGGCAACTGGGTAAGAGAGGCTGTATCCCCCATTTAGTCCTTGTTCTTAATGTAATTCCTACACACCTTCCACCTACTTAATAAACGGACGGCAGTCCGGTCTGCGTATGTAGACTAGTCATTTTAAGGCCATCGGAATCATTCAACTTGTTTGATGCTGTTCTTACAGGAAGTGGTTCGGGTTTAGTCGTATGCTGGGAACAGGAGACGGGCATTTTGTTAGCATCTGGTGACGTCAGATTCATTCGAGTCTGGGACACACAGAGAGAGATGAGAATGCAGGTAAGAATTACATATATTATATGGCAGACTGGTCCAAGATGAAAAGGACAATTCTGATGGGTGCCTTGAGGGTCCGAGTTTTGCAATGCCTGCCGCTAAGATGGATCCCTCACGAGTTGGTTTTAGAGTTAGTTTTTTTTCGCGCACGTGTAACGACAATGGATCGGGGAGACCCATCTTTTTTTTTATCTCCAGAGTTTTAAGGGCCATTATAATAAATAGTTTGTACTACATAGCATGTTTAGTTCAAGTTAATCAGAGAGATTTGAGTGTCAAATAACACTTCAACTGTTTAACACGTGCGGAGTTTTTGGCGGGAAACTACTGGGAGCTGTGGCGGGCACGTCACAACTTGGCGGGAAAACTCCGTTGCAACCGTTTCACTGGGATCTCGTCGAAGTTTTTTTAATCGCATTTAGAAACAAAGTGAAGTAAAGGTTCTCTTATGTCCAATTTCGTCTGCAGGACATCCCGACAGGCGCTGACAGTTGCGTGACCAGTTTAGCGTGTGACTCAGTGGGCAGGTCGTTATTGATAGCAGGATGTGGAGACGGCTCTGTCAGACTGTTTGATAGAAGATTGCCGCCGAGTGACAGGTAACCAACAACTGCGTAGATCTGTGTTGGTTATGTACATGATGTAGTTAAGCTTCACGTTGTGAATTTCCTTGACTTTTTCTTGACTTGGAGCCCTCGAGCACGTCGTATATTTTTCTTTTCTTAGAATTAGCATTTTGTACATTAAGATACAATACCTGTTAAGGGATATTTTCTCCAAAGCGTTAACATACAGGTACTGTAGTCACTTCAGTGTATAAGCTTAATACATCTTTTAAGCTGGTCCATATTCCATTTTCATCCTGGTCGTCATCACGCAAAATCCCTTTCAGATTTGTTGTGCCATAGCTCGAGCTCTCTTCCACAAAATCAAATCACTGTTGAATGAGTTTCATGTCATCCAAGCAGTGTAGGAGCTTCTTGAGTTAATGCAGAAGAGATTTGATAGTAACATCTTTATGTTTCAGCCGAGTGATGGCGCTCCGAGAGCATGCTGGATGGGTGACGGGCGTCTTTCTTCCGAAGGGTGGGGACGGTAACATCATCAGTGGCAGGTAAGCTTATAACTTGTTTTAAATTGGTGAAAGGTTCAATCTTGTTTGCTTCTGCTCCTGTATTTAGACAGTAATTATTTTTTACACCAAGCGCCTTATTATCAGCTTGCATTTTGATGAAAGGCTCTTCAGATTTAGTAGGGTACTGCTTCCCCGAGTCTGTGAGTCTGTGTTTGAAGCTGAGAATCAGAATGATAGGCTTTTAGGTATGATTTGTTTGCCTGCAAAACATTTCGTAAAGTAGGGGTTGCTGTTCTACTGGGACTACATCGTCTCGCGGTTCAGCCATTCTTCTCTGCAAGAAAGCGGAAGAAGCAAGGGAGAGGCACTCCAACATAGATTGTAGTGGTGAAGCATTCCAGTATTCCACGTATTCTAACATTCTAAGATTATAGAGCAACCCTGGCAAACGAATCAACTATTTTACAAGTCAAGACAACTCCTCAAGACTAAACTTTGCCACGTGCAAATCAAACGTTGCTTGCAATTAGCCCAGTCAATTTTCTGAATCGGTGTGGTAGCAAATTCGAAGAAACAGATCACGTTCTATAGCAACAGCCCTGATTGAAAACTATATTCTCCTAAGGATAATGGTAGAAGAAGCCAAAAAAAGTTATGAGAATTTTAACGCTGCCCTGATGATCCCCGTTGTGTGTGTCTTTCACAGTGTTGCCGGAGACGTCAAATTCTGGGATCCTCGTTTCACGGAATCCGTGCGGACCCTGGAAACTATCGGGAACTCGGCTGCATTCGAGGTTCATCATCAAGCCAAAGTGTTTGCCACGTGAGTAGTATCAAGGTTGATCCAATACTGGTTTGATGTTGTGCTGATGTTGACGGTGTTTGTTATGGTTTAATTTGAATGAATGATGAATGAATGACAACTTTATTTAAGTCTCAGTCTTAATAGCTGAGCACAAGTGCTCTACTAATTGGGGAGGCTAAAACATAAAGTAAAATGTATTCACCTATTCACCTGTTCAATAGTCAAGTCTGTTTTTGGTTGATTCTCTGTGAAAATCCGTTTAGGGTTTAGCAGGACTCAAAAGTCGGTAGTTTAAGCTAAAATTTGAGTTAGTCTTGTGTTTCATTTAGGTCAGCTTTTGCCAAGTTCAGTAAGTCGTCGAAAAGAAATAGTTGATTGTGCTCTTACCGCGACAGTTAAGATATTTATTTATCCAACCAAAAACAAATCCTGGAAAAAAACAGAACAAAACTAACGAGAGGTGGTTTTGTCGCTGTCCCCAGTAGCGCTTAGTGACGTTTTCTCCTCGTTATTATTGACATTCGCCACTTTAAAATAGAGAAGAAATATGGGACGAGTTTCACCTCGCAGTGGCTTGTGGGATCGTTACCGGAGAAAGTATAGCTTCTCGTATTTTGTTTTGACCCCAATATAACGGTCCCACAAGCCACTGCGAGACGAGACTTGCCCCAGGTTCATTTCAGTGGCGAATGTCAGACGAAAGCAATAGATAACAGAAACAGACCTTTACTTTATAATTCTATGTTTTCCCCGTAGTGGTTCTGCGAGTCAGATGATCAAAGTGTACAACTTAGACGGCGGAAATCTGAGCACCATACGATATCACGACGGTTTTATGGGCCAGCGGATTGGGCCCATCAGTTGTCTTGAATTTCACCCCCACAGGGTAAGTGGATTAATTCATATGTTGTCTTGTGGTTAACTTTACAGCAGCATACATTTCACCGTTGCCTTGAGCGTCACGCAATCTTGGCCGTGAATATTGCGTGACGAGAGAAGAGAACCACTTCGAAGGTATTTGTCAGGCAGCGTTGTAATTTTTCTTTTCCGTAATTTCCAGGTTCATTTGGCTGCAGGCAGCACGGATTCTTTTATATCGATCTACTCTACTGAGAAGAAGCGGTAGAAAAGAATTAATTTACGTTAAGCATTAATGTAGATAACAATCTACGAGTTAACGTGATCTTAAAATATAAATACATGTGCATAAGACATCGAAACTATCCAATTCGTTTGAAAAGAAAAAATAACGTGCGAGAATGAAGTTTTCTTGCGGAAGCTACTAAGAGGATTAGGCGGTTTGCGTCAAATTGTTGAGTAGCAATTGAAGTTTAATTTGTACAGACTGAAACCGAGGTATGGACTCGGTTAATGGGGAATTTACGTGGAACGAATAACCCATATAACACCACAATAATACAGGTTGAATGGTATTAAAAACATAGACTTTTCCTCTAGATACCAAAATAAAAGTTACATATCACATTTTACTTGAATATAAACAATTTCCACTGGGTGTCGCACTTACTTGGAGTGAATACGACACTACTTTACATAAAAACTAAATTAGGAAGTGAATTTACAACTTCGCCATTATTTTTATACGTAACCTGCTGTTGCGCAGAAAGCAAAAGATTTTGCTGACATCATAGTTCTCAGCCATTCTTGGTTGTTAAGTAATGGAACAACACGTTTTTATGTTTTTAAGCAATCTTTTGGTTATATCTTTACACCCCAAAGTTAGTATAAGTCTCGTTTCTGTTTTTATATATTTTGTGCAAGTAACAGAGGGAGAGAGAGAATTTGTTATTATATTTGGAGAAACTTTGAAACTGCCTATAGAGATAAAGTTTTTCATTTCCCTCTTTTGAATTTACGTTAACATGTTTAAAGCAGATAAGATGAAGTTACAGCTGGGGTTAAAAGGGTTACAAACGTGTGTAGAGTTTTATAAATGGTGTTTAACAACCAAGACATAGCCGATCTGTAGTACGTTCAGAATTGTACACCGTATCTAGAGTGTAGACATAAATGTTTGTAAAGTTTTCATTCATAAATTAGGCGGTAGCTGGTAATTTAAAATTTAATAAGTAAGAGCTGTTTAGTTGCGTTTTGAAACTTTCACCCTCAAGAGTTCTGTGCCCTTAAGGTGGCTCAAAACGGTTTCCAGCTCTTATATTGTGATGGGTCGTTATAACCACTCTTTATCACTTGATGCTACAGTCATGGTGTCAAAAACCTGCCCAATCATTGGTGAACACGTTGTTATCATTTTCGTGACACAATAGGTTACCATAGCAACAGTATGACCTGCTAAAAACAACCTTTGATTACAGATTTAGGGGCGTATAATTCAAAAACGGCGCGGTGAAATTTTTTTACATTGTCAAAGTTTGATAAGCATGATAAGACGCAACTTTTGACAAAGTTTTAAAAAAATCTGTACGTAGGGTTCACCAATGATTGGGCAGTTTTTTGATACCATGATTGTAGCATTAAGTGATTAAGACTGGTGATCATGACCCATTAAAACCTAACTGCTGGAAACTGTTTTGAGCCACCTTAAGCATGATTTCCTTGTAAAATGGTTTTACAATGCTGTTAAAAAGGTACTGAGCAGTACTTTCATGCAGTATCGTTTATTAAGCTGTGGAAGGTGATAAAACTCCAGTGTGTGGCCATTCGAAATAGAGCTGTTGAGCAGTACTTTCATATAGCACCGTTTTAGTTAACGTTATTTCGCAAATTGAAGTTTGAAATTTATTTTTCTTATACCTTTTGGTGTTTGTGAGAGTGAAAGAGTCAAACGATACTCCACAACGCACTTGAGCTAGCAAGAATGTCAATTTAATGTAATATATTGTTAGTATTTGCAAATAATCACTAAGTCTCTCCGTGGCTGGTAAATGTAGTCGAGTTGCCTCGATGGAAAAATTCAATTTAAGAAAAAAATGTATGCCTTTGTCACAGTCGGGAGCTTAGTTCTCTAGACTTCCTAGACATGCTGTTGCCATGGCGATTTGTAATTTTATACTGTAATTAAAAATAACTATATTGTTTAAGAGAGGATCTGCTTCCTTGTTAGTCTTTCAGTGTTTCACTTTCCACGAAGCATATGTATAATCATTTCATGTTCATAGCAACGGTTGAAAAAGAAAATGAAAACAATGTAACCACAGATATGATACAGTTGTGCGTGTTAGCCAAGGTTTTCCTAACTGTATTTTTGTATATAGAGATATTTTTGAAGTAAAATGAAATGCTAATTGTGAATTATTTATTATACTTAAAGGAATTTAAAGGTTCTGTTTTCACTAAATTATGCGAGCGTGTGCTTTTTAGCAGTGCGAAGTTTTTCCGTGTTTTTCAAAGGTGTTCAGTTTGAAGAACAAGTCACATTTGTTTGTGAAGTTTTTGCGAGTTTGCCAGATTTTGTTTGTCGAGAAAAGATCTTCATCTTTGTTGAACATAACGTGTCGAAATAACTCGCATAATACACGTAGGGTTTCCGTTTAAGCGTGTTAAACAGCTAAAGCACGACTAGAAATTCAGTGAAGACAGAACTCAAACACTAATTGTGAAAATCAGATTTGTCAATTTATACATTTTAATGGTTTCCCCAAAAAACAACATTCAAATAAAGATATTAACGTTGCAAAATTAACTGTAGTGTAAATATTATGTCGAAATCAAGTTTCGTGTGGACGTCGACATTTCAGGATTTCAAGTAATGTGGGCGCATTTTGTGGGGACGTCGATGATCGTGTGGACGCGGGCTAAAAGAGGCGCCAAAACAATTGCGTTCCTGCGGTGGGTCCCCTCCCTCCCTCTCCGATAGCATTTTTTTTTTTTTTTTTGGTGATCTTGTTGCGCCTGCCAGGCAGTCTAGGACAAGTCATGTAATTTCTCTCTTTCTTTTTACTCTCTTTCTCTCTTTCTACATTTCTCTTTCCATATATATAATTTGAACTCTGACTTCTAAATGAACTGATCTTAATTTGATTGTAACATATATCTCCTTCAGTTGCTGTCATTACCTCGTGGAAATCTATTTTCTGAAAATTATTGCTACCAACCCAATTGCGTCTGGCGCGAAACCATACACTCCACAAATTTCCATTTCAAATTAACAAGTGCACGTGCTCGTGCTGATAATTATTCATATCAAGTTGTCGCCTTCACCTTCGTTGCTTCTTGCTCCGTCCGCGTTTCTACAAAAAAAGAGAGAGAGACGTGGGCTTAACCTAAGCTTATAAAACTGGCGGTTTTTTTGTTAAGACAAAAAGACAGGTTTGCTCCATGGCTAGGTGACGATTATTGGACCCAAGCAACGACGTATTTGACGTGAAGACAAGTTACACGTGGAGGTTCAATCGAGATTGTATGTTCGTGATGTGGTTTGCAAGTCTTCGTTTGATGTTTATCAGGTTGGTAGAACTATCGAAACCATTTCGAATCAGTCACTGCTTATTTTTAGAACTTTGCAACTTGCAACAGTATGTGCACAGTTTTTTTCGTTTTGGTTTTTAAATAGAACTCTAGTACTTGTCTTTAATCGTTAGACTTACCTATTTGCAGTAGAATAACAAACACAAAACAAAGAATTCAACGACTTCATTACGCGTGAACATCCCTCTAGTTTCACAAGCAACTTAGTACTTCATGAAGTGTATATAAAAGGAACTTTTACATGACATTGAACTTTCACTTACAGTACACAAAAAAAAAACCTGCCCCAGTTGTTCAAATCATGGTAAATCTAATCCAGGATGCCTGCCTGCCTAAGTGAATAAATAACTGATTTGTTAACTGAATACATGTAATGCCTTCACTGACTGTCATCAAACGACTCGGTCATTTGATGATTGAGTGGTTGATTGTTTAAATTGATTGACTGCCTTTTATTTGATGGACTGACTGATCTGACAGACTGACTTACTGTCTGATTGTTTGACTGACAGATTGACTGACTGATTGATGACTGATTGACTGTCTGACTGATTGAGTGACTGACTGACTGACTGACTGACTGACTGACAGACTGACCGACTTACTAACTGACTGGCTGACTCACTGACTGAAGGATTAACAGGCCGACTTGCTGTCTGACTACCTGACGGAACAACCGACCGACTGACTAACTGACCGACCGACCGAAAGACCGACCGACTGACTGACTGACTGATTCCCTGATTCACTGATTCACTGTCTGACTGATTGAGCGACTGACTGACTTACTGACTAACTGTCTGACTTGCTGACTTACTGACTGAAGGATTAATATGCTGACTTGCTGGCTGACTGACTGACCGACCGACCGACTGACTGACTGATTGACTGACAACTGACTGACTGACTGACTGACTTACCGACTTAAAGATTAACAGACTGACTGACTGACTAATGGACCTACAGACGTACAAGCCTGATTGATTGAATGACTGATTGACTGATTGATTGATTGATTGATTGATTAATTGGTTGATTGATTGATTGATTGATTGATTGATTGATTAATTGATTGGCTTGTGATTGATTGACTGTTTGATTGGTTGCTTAATTGATTGACTTGTGATTAATTGACTGACTGATTGATTGATCGATAGATCGATTGATTGATTGATTGATTGATTGATTGATTGATTGATTGATTGATTGATTGATTGATTGAGGGACTGAATAAGCTGACTGATCTTACTGACTAATAGACTAATTGACTGCTATTGAAAATAGAGCGGATTTCAATTGTGTCGTAAAACCAAAACCAGAACCAATTACTTACCACTATTCAGCCAGTCTCAAACCGTAGTAAGACCAAAACCAAAATCAAAGAAATAGCCTGATTACTTTCTACACTCAATTGAAAACCACTCTACTGATGCATTATAATTAGTTTAATGTTAGGACTGTTTTGTTTTAATTTTTGCAGTTCAATGCAGTGATTCTGATCCACCAATGTGGAAATTAGAAGATATGGTAAGTTAACAAGCCTAATCATTTTCTTTATTTACTTAGAGTAGAAACCTCTGAGCGCATTACTAACCAATCAAATACAAAATCAAAAACAGTGGTGATTGTACACGCGCGTTTTCCCACCTTTATCGTCCATTAGATATATATATAGATATACACTGCATGACACAAGATTTTATCGTTTTGTGATTGGCTATTGAATTGGTGTTATTTTTGAATTTGGATTTACGATATTCCATTCTACTGAGATACTGAATTAGTTGTTTTTTTCGGTGCTACATATCCTTATTGGTAATAACCATCATTGTACGCACCCTTCGTTCAGAGAATACTTTCAGGTTGGGCAGAAAATCACCTTGTCAGAGTGAAACTACCGGGCCACTGTCGCAAGCCAAATTCTTTTGTTTTCTTTTTTTTGGTGGGAAAGGGAATAATTAAGTATGAAAGGATTTCTCTAAATTTTTTGAGGCAGAAAATAAGTGCAAATTACATTCAGGACGGGACAATGTCGAAACAACCGTTTTGCTTGAGTGAAATTGTCTGGGGTTTTCAGTTTTCCATGAACATGCATGTAGAACGTTCGCCCTTTTGAAAAACTAAAGATTGAGTTTAGCGTCGACGTCGAGATGATTCTACTCATAGCAACCTCTTAGCAGTTTCTCCGTGGAATAATGTTGCTCGCCTGGAAACGTCCACAGAGATAAACCTTATAATAATTTTAGATTTGCCAATGTCTACAGTAGCCCAGCCAATTCAAGGTTGTATCCTTTTTTCGTCACTTTGACCGTGGTACAGAGTGAGAGCCACTTTAATTTTCCAAAAAGTAAGTGTTTGAGCCTTGGTAAACCACATATATAGTCAACTTGAATTGTGATATGAAAACCAAAATGGTGGCTATCATGACTGAATAGGGTCTATTGACTTCCTATTGACTTAGGAATCACCGTGGAAAGGTAAAATACAAAGTTTTGTTGCTGTGTGTTACTGCTTTTGCATGACATCACAGTCATTTCACGGTATTACTCAAAGGTTCGATGTACATGTCTCCATAGCAACAAAAATCTGCGACAAATCAAAATCTTCCCTACAATTTCACAAAATATCTCCTGAAAATTTAATCCAAAATTGTCCAATTAAGCCTAAATTCCGTTCGTAAGGAACTGAAATAAACGAAAAAAGAAAATAAAGAGAAAGTAGCCTTTTCCTTTGGGATAATTCACACGCAATACCGTTTGAATAATCTCTGAGATAGTGGTTCTAACAAGAAATGCCAAAATTTGGTTAGCAGCGATTCCATTCATTTTCGTTATCTGTACTCAATTCCACGTATCAATATCTCTCAGACTTCAGAATGTTATTATGTAATGCGGGCTTTTCAAGTTTAATTTTCCTTTTTGAATTCATGTTCAAACGTTTCGTGCTCAAGTGCCCAGCCTTCGACGATTTGTGCGTACCAGTGCTGATGTGGCGCCTCTTTTGACAAAATGAGTCGTTGACTATTTTATTTTGATTGCTCAAATATCGTTGGAAACGTCATCGATTTAGTATTAAGTTTGTATTTTTTATTTTTATTTCTCATTTCCTATAAAGAAAAATCTGCGAATTGCGTAGATTTTAGTCATTTGTCTTGCCGGAGAAATGAAGAAAATATAGATTGCAGATGTGGAATTATCGTATCGATTGATAAAATAACAAATGTTTGTCGGGCGTAAGGAAACAGTGAAGCAGCAAAAACAACGACAAAAATGTTAGTATTTCTCCTCACACATCATGTAAGATAATTAACATAAAAAAGATAATTTGCTTTTCCAGACAAGCACCTATTGTTAGAAGTGTATCTATTATCCGCACCCTTCATTTTAGCCAGGTTGCATTAAAATTTCAAAGAAAGCTTGAGAAGCAGAGCTTTTAAGATTTCGTGGGAAGTCAGTTTCCTCATATTTTTGTAGCAACGATTGAGGTCCTCATTTTTGTTTGTGTCATGACTGTGGTAAACTGCCGATATCTACGTTTCTCAGCATGAATGGTTGCAAAGGCCAAGAAATTTAAGACCATGTGACTATTCAAACACAGGGACTACAAGGATAATACAAAATTTTAATACGTTACGCCTCGCCTCGCCTCGCCTCGCCCGTCGAGAGTGAATTTTTCCAATACGCTATATCGTAATGTTGACGTTGCAAAAACGTTAGAAAGCTGTTTCTGTCATATGCTAACGTTTGAATAAGATGTGCACGCCTTGGCACAGAATATCTGTTCTTTTGGAATTGAACGCGACATTACGCGATTTAAATTATCGTTGTCTTTATTCATTTCTCTATTTCTTAATATATTTTTTTTCCTTCTTTTGCAGGAGTGAAGCAAGTTTATCACGCCATTAAACTTCAGTTGTAGACTGTAATTTGGTATAATAAAGCTAAGATCTCATCGTGGAATAATTTTCTTGCTGAATACGGACAGATGTATTTAAGAAAGAACCCGAGAACACGCCGGGTATTTGTTTAGGTTAAGATGCATCAGGGCAAGAATGCAGAAAGCCTTGACAGCGAAAATAATTGTGTTCCATCATGTTACTTGTTTATATTTATTCAAAAAATTCTAAGTCATTTTGCTAGAAACTGCGCTCTTGCAATTTAAAAAAAGGTGCGCTTTTAACAGTGCCTTTTGGCGAGAAAATGGTATGCGCTTTTAACGGGGCCTGGAAATTTTTCAAAAATATACTAAGTCTTTTGGCGGGAAAATGGTATGCGCTTTTAACGGTGCCTGGAAATATTTCAAAAATAAACTAAGTCTTTTGGCGGGAAAAAAGTCTGCGCTTTTAGACAGAGTCTAGAAATTTGTCAAAAATAAACTAAGTCTTTTGGCGGGAAAAATCTGTGCAGTGTGCAGTCAGATTTGGCCCATCAAAAGCCAGCCTTTATTTTGGCTTGTTACTAGACCCTGTTTAAAAGTGCAGAACGTTTTTCCACGTCGGCAACCCTACATAGTCAAAAAATAGTAAAAGAGATAGCCTACATTCCGACTAGTTTCCAGGCCCCTTTAAAAGCGCGCATTTTTTTGTATTAAGTGGTACAAGACTCCTTTGTTAATTACAATATTTCTTTATTTCATTTCAATAAAGTCTCAAAATGATAACTGATTTACAAGTTGTGATCTTTATTGTTTGCAAACTTACAAGTGTGAAAACTGTTTAACCAACTACTATAGTCAATAGATGCAGAGCAATTTCAAGAGTCGTGAAATTTCTCTGTATCTATCGATCATAGTAATTATTTAGAACAGTTGACAATTATTACTAAGTCTTAAAAATATCTAAGAACTCATTACAACAATCAAAGGAAAAAACCAAGTACCTAGAATTCAAAACTGAAATTAAAGATTCAAGTAAAAATTTTTCTCGTTTCTACAAACAATGTTTACTGATAGGTGGAAATTATTGTCAAAAAGACTTTTTCCTTTCGCCAAAAATACTTGTCACGAATCAGGTCATATTTATTAGAATAATGTTCTAGATTTACGAAATAACTGAAGCCAAGCAATAATCCCCAGACAAAAGCGAACGTTTGAAAAACAAGTTTCGAATGAAAAATACACCGCCTTGCGGTTCTGAAAAAAAACTTGATAAGATTGCTAATTTACTCAAGGCGCTGAGTATAAACTAAACGCGGACCCATGCAAAGAAACCACACCAAAGTGTTACAGTTGTTAAAATAACAAAACAATTTTGCGAGAAATTCAGTGTTGGCTTCAAGAATAACTATACAAAAGTAAAATTTAGTAAATTAAGTTGCCTGTATCAGGATACTTCTTTCACTGCGTACTTTACTGTAAACTTTTGACACTTGAAATTTACATACAGTTTTATGGCCGACAATGAAATTGGCTCTCTGGAGAAAAAATGCGGCGAGATCTTTTATGAACATCCACAATTCATTTCGCCGTTAAATAGAAGACCACATTAACTCGCAAAATTTAAGTTAAGTCGCCTGAACGACGACAAATTTAGGACTCTGATAGAGAAAAAAAACGTGCAGCGAGACTTTAATAAACGTTTAAAATTAATTTTCACCGCAAAATTCCAGACGAATTAAATCGAATTACCTTAAAAAATTTACATACAGTCTCATGGTCGGTAATAAAATTGGGTCTCTGGAGGAAAGAAATACGGCGAGATATTTTTGAAAAATTGACAATTAATTGTGCCGTAAAATAGGAGGCCAAGTTAACTCGAAAAATTCAGCCAAACTTGCATGAACAACAACAAATTTAGAACCTATAGAAAAAAAAGATTGGAAATATTCACAGTTGATTGTGCCTTAAAATGAATAAAGTCTCTAGTTAACAAAACATGGGTCCGCGCGCTGCCAATTTTGAAATCTTAATTCTCTTTACAGATTAGCCTACATTTCTTTCAAACTATGAGAATTTGATCGTACATTAGGGCAATATTCTTTAGTGTAAGTCTTGTCACCTACACTGAATTTGTTTGTTGGACGAAATTTTATGTCCTAATTGTTCTTGGAAATAATAGACTCAATATTGTTTCTGTACAATTAATTGTTCTTTACCTAACGAGCCACAAACAAAGTAAACCATATGAGTTAGACTCTTCATCTTGTCTAAAGACATCTGGCTTCCACCAGGATCCATGATAGCATAATCATCTATGAGGATATCTTGGCCTGTGTCCTAAGTTCATGTTGAGCAAGGAGTCACACTGCAGAAAAATAAACCCATTCATTTTAGCAATGTATTGCCTTCCAATTCAGGAGCATTCAGTTTGCGAACAATTTCTTTAAAAAGAAGCATGTGCTAGAGGTTCAAACGTTCACACCTATCGAACCAAAAATAAACAAATAAAAAAACAGAACAGAAAAAGGAACAAATAGGGAGCTTAAAGGCCGCCGAACACTAGCCGATTTTTTGTCGGCCGACAAAGAATCTTCACTTGTCGGCTAGTGCGCGGTGAATTCAGACAAGTCTGCGACAATGCAAGATCAGGACTTGTCGGGCGATATCTGACAGTGCTAGATCTCAAAACGTCTTGTCGGGCCTTGTCGGCTAGTGTGCGGGGGACCAAGACAATTTATCGGGGCTCGTGCGCGCCTCAACCAATTAGGAAATGTCATGAGGGTCACGTCAGTGGAATAGGCGCCATCTTGATTTTGGATGACTCGGCCCCAAGCCTCAACGCGGTTAGTCGCGACAAAAAATCGGCTAGTGCGCGGCAAGCTGATGGCGCGACAAATTTTAACCCGATTTGACCCCGACAAAAAATCTGCAGTTCTACGACAAAAAATCGGCTAGTGTGCGGCAACTTTAAACCACGACGGCAACGGCAACGGCAACGTCGCCAAACAAAAGGTTTAATGAGGAGAACAATGGCTGTGCACGTACGTTATAATTCTCCTTTGCCGTCCTCTGCAAAACAACAACGTGAAATGACCAAATTCTGCGTTGTCTGGAGAACGTGAACCACGACGGCTAATTGTTTAAATTTTTATTTCTAATTTATCGATGTGTCCCAGATTCAGTTTCATGGTAGCTTTGACAGTGATAAACAAACTAAATGACTTTAGTGTACCGCGAGATTCGTAGGTAAAATATAAAATCATTTTTCAATCGACGTTGTCCTCGGCGTCGCCGTCGTGGTTTCTTAAACTCCCTAATTTGCATCAGAATGAAATTATCAACACCCTGTTGAAGGTCATTCAAGGTCACCCAGATTGGTCAGGGGAGTAGAAAGTTGTAGTCCAAAACAGCAAGAATTGAGCATTTTATCTTTTTCTCT
This sequence comes from Orbicella faveolata, assembly GCF_042242905.1. NCBI lineage: Eukaryota > Metazoa > Cnidaria > Anthozoa > Scleractinia > Merulinidae > Orbicella > Orbicella faveolata. The sequence continues at coordinate 20,496,783 of NW_028301547.1, read as the reverse complement.
TGAAAAAACTTTTCCGAAGTTTTTCGAATGTATCATATTTAAAGAAGGTATAAAAAAAATAAGGATTTGGTCGAAATTTCTTACTTGTGTTGTTGGCTCCTTTGGGAATCACATGATTAATTTGCATCATAATATTAAATAAAATACAACATTGCACTGAAGGTCATTCAAGGTCACGTAAATTGGACACTAGCATATTAAATCTGGAGTTCAAATATTGCGGAATAGAATGTTTCTTCCACAGTGCACGTAACGATTTCAATCACCACTGCATTCTTAGAAACTGTATGGTATGAAAAACATTTTCCCCTGTTCACATAAATACTCTTTTTGAACTACTGGTATAGTTTCAAATTTTGTTACAAAATTTCTTTTTGGATTCCTTCAATTATCCGGATTGGATAATACAACTCGGAAAACTTAATGAATGACTCGGCAAAGATTTGCCAATTTATATTTTACCAGCGCAATTCGCGATTGTCCACATGTAGATCTGTTCGGTACGCCAATGGCTCTAAAACGGGCTCAAGCTAACTATGCAATGATTCGATTGCAAAATAGAAATACGAAAAACTAGCCGTCGTCATTCGCGTTCCTCAGTCTACGCAGAACTTGGTCATTTCACGTTGTTGTTTTGCGGAGGGCAGCTAAGAAATGTACAAGGATTTATAACGCACGTGCACAGCTACTGTTTTTCTCATTAAATCTTTTGTTTGGTGGCGTTTTTGTTGCCGTTGTCTTCGTGGTTTGCTTAAGTTCCCTTTACAAAACATAAACGATTGAGTAAAATAAGAACCACGAACTCACCATGAATGAGCTGAGCAGGACATTTGCCAATCACTGAGTTGAATTTATCAAGCGCCTCATCAAAGCAATTCTAGTCTACAACAACATAAACACAAAACAACATAAGTGTTGAATTTCTTAGAGACAACAGTAACAATGGTACAGTTACAGCTACAGAATATGTCAGAACAAGGTAGTTTCTGATATTTTGTGATTTTATGTGGATAGCGGCATGTTTTTAATACTTTCAAATACATTGTGATCAGCATGTTGAGGTCCAACTTTTTGCAAAATTTGAAGATGTTGTTTCCATGTAACTCCAAATTCTCACAACTGGCATTGTTAAAAAATGTATAGCAATGCAAGGAGAATTGACATTATGATCAAGCGATCTAAATTATCGAGTTACCTGAACTAATCTTGTCATAGGTGGCCTTACGAGTGTCACCGTTTGCAGCCATCTCTTTTCTGGAAGAAAATATCAGAAAGGAAAGAAATTTGCCATTTACAGTAAACAACTAAAGCTTACAACAGTTACAACTATTTCCCTGTAACGTTAAAGCAAATTTGGTAGCAAATTCTTGAAAAGATTGTTGGTGCGAGGAATTCGACATTCATGTTTAACTAAAATGTAACATTACTTAATTCCCAGTTCTCGCCAAGAAAATGCTTCCTATCACAAAAGCGAATGTGTCGTTAAGGACAAGGAAAAACTAGGTTCTACAGACAAATGCTAGTTACACTGTTAGCTGAAACATCCAACAGCTTTCCTACAGCTTTCAAGCTTTCCACGGCAAACAAAGCTTATGTGTCTATGCAAAATACAGCATTACTTTTGACTAGTTTTGTACGTAGCTCTTACCTTTAGAAGAACTCAAATTGAACCATTCAGTGTCCTGAGAAAGCACTTTGGCATCTCTTGCGAACCACTAATTGCGGTTACTTCAACCATGTGCTTGCGAAGTTAGAGTTCTCGTTCTAGGTAGCCAGGTATTTGTGTCAGTTCGTAGCAGCTCAAATTGTAGAAATGAGGGAGAAGAGAAGAGAAAATTTTTGTCGAAGTTGTATCTGCTAAACGCAAGTAAACGACAATCGAGCACATGTAAATTTGTAATTCCAATATTGCCACGCACCGAGTGATTGTTTCATTGCAACCATTTGATTGGATGAGTTGCTCATTGTTATTTGGGCGGGAAATTTAAAGTTTTTTAACCGCGCTTTCCATTGAACCAAAAATTCCTGTTTGTATTTCCGAAAATTTCCAGTTCTTAAAAATATTTCCAGAGTTAAGAGGGCAACTTCACGAGCTACACCCAATTTTTCCTACCAGAAATTTCTTTTCCATTGGATTTTCCGTCCCGGAATTTTCCGTTGATTGATTTGCATTTCGGACATCTGTCATTTTCCGGATTTTTCGGAAACTTTCAAGAAACCAGCAACGATTATTCTAACAGATCACAGCAAATATATCCGATGTCATTTTTCCGCCAATTAGCACGTTTCCATCCCTCCTTTGAAGCTCATTCAACGTCATTGCTCACCGCAACGAGTGGAGTCTGGGAACCAGCAAGAGTGTTCTTTTTAGAACAGGTAATGTAACGGATGACGGCTTGCTTTAGTGGTTTATTCCAAAATTTTCTCCATGAAATTTCTAATACAACCCGTTTACACTGTGTCTATGAAATTCTCTAAGCTAAAAATCCAAAAAAGTTCGTGTTTACACCCAATATGGCTAAAACAATATATGTTACAAAGACAAGTTTAAGTCCAATGACAGTATGGCCTTTAATCAAATACGTTGAACTATCAACTGTTTAAATAGCACAGTGAAGTAGTAGTGTATCTGGTCAGACGTCTTACAAACGGCAAGTATGAACCAAGAGAACTTGTCTTATTTGATCGAGTTGCTGTTGATTTGTTTGGTGCTGTGCACTCTGTGTACTCTTCTTCGTTGTTCATTCAAGTTTTTTCTCCTCTTCATCTCCCTCCTCTACGGGATGTTTCTTCCAGAAGTCTTCGACTTTCAAGAAAATATCAACAGCTTCCTACAAAGTAAGATCGTGAGAGAAAACAACGTACATTACAACCTGCGTGGATCGCCTAGCCCCTTCAATAGCTAATAAGAGTAAATTGTTCATAGAAGAAGAATACAACGCTTTAATAAAAGGGCAAAAGTGGTTAAACTATAATATGAAAGTATAGTGTACCAATCCGTTCCATAATGTTTGAGTTCAAACAGGAAAACTTCAAAGTTTCCAAAAACAAATTACATGTAAAATTCACACTGATGACGTAACAGTATTCAAGTACCAGACGTTTTCAAAATGTCACGCAAACTGAGAAAAACGCTCTCGTGCGAATTTAGTGATTCACCTCCAACACAAAGTCATGCAAATCACGAATTACATCTACTTGTTCTACACATCCTTCAGTTAAAATTGTAGTTGTCATCCTCATTATTATCAAGATCATCATCATCATCGACGTCGTCAACATCAGCAACGAGGTGCTTCCTTCACTCGCCGTGAGCAAATGTGACTTCGTTATACCCTTGCTGAAACCTCTCTACAACGGTCAATTAATTCTGCCTCCTGTGTGATCTTTGCAGAGATGTTCTACTCTAGCCTAGAGTTATTTACAGTCCTATCTAGTTCCCTACATTTCTCATTTCTTTTTGATATTCTCTCAACTCTTGGACATCAGGCCGTTTGCGCACCTGGGAGAAAGATAAAATAAATACAAGGAACAATTCACCCAATGTGATAATTAAGGAAATAAAGAAGTTAAGACCATTTACGTAAAATTTGACAGGTGTCTTAAACCATAACAGAAATTTAGAAAACCCAAGATGTCGGCAAGCAGGGCAGGGCCTTTCTTAGACGCGTTGAAAAATAACTGCAGACTTTATGCTTTTTTCTTATTTAAAGCAACACTTGCTTCTCAAAAATAAACTAAGGAAGAAATACATGTCCTGTATTATAGCAACAATATTCTGTAAAATAGAGAAGGAACCCTTCGCGTTTTCATAGCAGAAGGTTTTCTCATACTAGAAGTATAACAAATACCAGATATCCTCTGTAGAAAGACTGAATGATGATAGCAGCTTCTTCATCGCTGAGTAACAGTGATAATGGCAGTGGAGGGCGAGGACTAAAGAAAAGATAGAGTGTATTTTATTCACAAGAATCAAACTTTATGTATTTTGACGCAGACCGAGTGAATTAATATCTGCTCCAGGCTCACTCAGTACATTTACAGTAATTCCAACCATGTTTGAGCCCCGAAGCAAGATGGCATCAGAAACTGTGAAAAGGTCTGTTCACTGGTACAAGATAATTTGGTGTTACCATTCTACATGTACATGCTTGTCTCCAAGCACTTTAACTAAGAAGGCTGTTCAAGCACACCAATGTGTAAAAAGTAGTACCAGGCATGAGGCCAGCACGTGAGACCATGCAACCCAGACATTTAGACTTGAAGGCCCAATATGAAACCTGGCTAGATCCACTCTTTCCATCATTCTTTTCTCTGAGTGCAAGAGTTTAATACATAGATACTCAATTCAACAGCTGGTTGCCTGTTTTTCTCGTTTGTAAGTTTGTTTGTTTGTTTTGTGTTTTCTTCTTGAGTCTTAAATTAAATCCAATCATCTTCACTAAAATAATTACGTACATGTAACCAGCTTAATGTAACAAGCACAGTACTTTGACAATAGCCACTTCAGCTTCATCATACATGTAACTTACTTTTCTGCCAGTATTGTTTGTACAAATGGAATGTCCTCCAGTGTTACATTCGACCGGTCCTTGTATTTAGGGTTGTTTCTATCAACAGAAAAAGTATTTAGAAATTTGAACTGGTATCTTATATGTGAATGAACTGTTAACAGACTTCTTAAAGGACCCATGTCACGGTTTGTGCGTCTTGTGAAGTTTAGCCTAAATTTTTCAAGTTTGTTGATACCGGTAATTGTAATCTGTGTTAATTTTCTCCACAGCTCAGTAAATGTTCCAAATCTGAAGAGAAGGATAAAATCTTGTACCAATGAGAACAGTCAGACACCTTTATCCCCCGACCCCAAAAGGAAACTGGCCCTCACCTCATCACCATCAAGGAGCTACATCATGGTTTGTGCATCTTGAAAAGTTTAGCCTAAATTTTTCAAGTTTGCCCTTTGTAATCCATGTCAATCTTCTCCCATCCTTCACCATCCTTGATCCTTTATGGTTTATTACTATCTCTTTGGAGTTTTTGTATAACTACTATTTTCAGGTTTCCTTTGATTAATTTTGTATGTGGCTAAAATAACTCAAACAATACAGAAAACTGTGACTGAGTTCCTTTATATCCAGCTGAATATTGATCTATTATAGTCATGTGCAGCAAAAGTAAAGCCATCCAGGATTTGAGGAAGGATCTCTTGGTGTGGAATCCAACAAACTAATGTTGACAATTGCATCTCCCATATGTAAGAGTATTAAAAGCTGGCATCCTGCTGGGCATTCTGTTATGAATCACCAGCTATTAATGTTTAGCAGTTTCCAAAAATTGGTAATGGCATACTAGCAGAAGCTATTAACTTAAGGGACTTTCTTCTTACAGTATGTTACTCTCTGGTGGGTGTTGCACTAGGGCAGCCACCTACTTCAAATTTTATTGAAAGTACTGAGTACTCTCGGCTTTTCTACTCATAATTTCTACTTTTTTTCTGTTTTAGAATCAGCTGCATCCTTCAAGACAAAGTGACAGCAAATCACACAAACTATAATCAATTACATGTACATGAAAAATCACAGATACAGATTTTCACTTGTTATTTAATAAAATGAAAGACAAACTGCACACCTGAATAAGTACTCTGTCAGAAAATCACAGGCATTGAATTTTGTTCTTCTTCTCTGTGTGAGCAAAAGTAAGATTACAAGTCAGCACTTTGTGACTCCTCCACTGCTTCCTTTCTTCTTGACACTTCAAGGCAAAAAATAATGCACCACAGACATTATCAATATGAGACAAACCTCAAATACTTTGTTTTCTTTAGCAGCTATCAGCATTTGTTCAATTGCTGGCAAAAGAACTGGAAACATGTAAGCTTCAAGGTATTCTCTTGGGCTACCTGAAAATCAGCAGAAACAGAGCTGGAACACACACAAGAGACTTGATCCCAGGGATGGTGCAACAGGGAAGGTTAAAGTAAATGTACAATTCTTTTAAAAAGTCATTTGACTATTAATGTTTTCAGCCAGTTGCAGGAGCAAATGAGGGCATTAGATCTCACCATTCTATGCCCATGTTTATTCTTCATCTTGAGAAATTCATACCCATTTGGAGACCTTCACACTGAAATACATGTAGGTACCCCTTTTAGGCATGGTGAATAATCCTTCAAAAACCATGGATCTTGCAAAATTTTAATCAAATTTCACGAGTCCTGCAGTCTCAGTTTTTTAAGTAGGTATGTGCACCTCGTAGTCTCAACTTTTTCCTGAAGGCATCTCGCAGTCTAGATTTTATTTTTTGCAAGGCTAAGAAAGTGTCTAAGTCCCAATTTCTGATTTGTTCTTATAAATCTGAATGTCATAGTCCGAACGTCTTGCACTCGCATGTGGAATACTTTGGGGTATTGTAGTTCAAAAGTCAAAGTGTCTCAGGCTCTGGTCTTGTCTTCTTGGAAATTCTTGCATTTACAATTCACCACCCCTCCTTTTGGGCTTGACTTCCCCTTACAGCTGACTCGTCCCCAGTCGTCTCTCAGTGTCGTATTGAAAACCCAATTGACTCTCGCTCCCTGACTCATCCCCAGCCATCTCTCATTCCCTTCAGAGACTCAGAGATGGCTGGGGACGAGTCAGTCCTTACGGTCAATTATATAGGGCGTATCCCTGCATATAGGGGAAACTAATCTGCCACAAAATCACCCCCAACATTTAACTCACTGGTAACCCAAACATGTCTTGCCTAAAAACACAGTTATCCCAGCCAAATCCAGAGTTAGGTACTGTGACCATTAGGTCAAACACAACCTCCCTGTGACTATAGCTACTGCTTGGAGTAAATTAATTCTCACTGTGACACTGTCAGTGGTAATCTTTGCATATGGCCTCATGAATTATTATTACGAATGAAGTTTCTTTCACGCCATCCTTGTCATGTCATGAGCAGTACAAAACTGCAAGCTTAATGAAGCATGGGGATCATATACGTGTACACTCTACAGACATTTTGCCCGCTTAATTGCTAGTCTTCTCCTAGACTTGTACTTCCATGTGGTACTTACTCGTGCAAGCATACAGTAGTTCAACATATTTAATCTATACTTCCCAGCAAATCATCGTGAAAGTGGAAAATAAAATTTTGACAGGATAAGTCCTTGGTACTGTAGTTACTTCTATAAATGACGTTGTGAATGATTTACTCACACTCTTTGGGATCGGGTAATGGCGGAGATTCCTGTTTAGGAGGTGCGGGTTTTCTGTCCAATAAAACGTAACCAAACGTCGCTGGATGATTGATAGAAGGATCAAATTCTGGATACAGAGAAGATCTGGTTGACGTGCCATCTTCTCCCTCGCGGATCTCAGCTACGGAATCAGAAAGTTTATGCCCATAACGACCAAAAAACACAGGCGAACTTTTCGCAGCATCGTAACTGCTTCCCACTGATAACTGCTCCTCCTCTGAATAGTCCCGCTTGCTGCTATTTCGAGCTGCATGAAGTTCTAGCATCTCACTAAATATGGAGGAAGACGGACTACATGGTGCAGGGTACATTTTAAGAGGAATACTTGAAGATTTCTGGACACAAAATTTAGTTTATCTTTCGTCCGCCATTTTTCATCGATGTTGTCAGTGGTAACTGCCGCTGGCCAAAACAGAGTGCGGGCCCAAAAAGATATCTGCAGGTTATCTGTCGGTTATCTGCAGGATGAATTAAAGTTTGTAGGTTATGTAAGACTACGTATAATGTCCCGAGAATATGGCTGTAGCTCTTGTATACCCCTGTAAACCTCTGTTTACCCGTGTATACCCCTGTAAGCCCTTGTATGCCCCTTTTAATCCCTGTATACCACTGTAAACCCTTGTATACCCCTGCAAACCCTTGTATACCCCTGTAAACCTTTGTATGCCCCTTTTAATCTCTGTATACCACTGTAAACCCTTGCATACCCCTGTAAACCCTTCTATATCCCTGTAAACCCCTTTATACCCCTGTAAACCCCTTTACACCCCTGTAAGCCCTTTTATACCTTTGTATACGAAACCCTTGTATACCCATGTAGAACCTTGTATACCCCTGTCAACCCTTGAATACCCCTGTATACCTTTGTTTACCGTTGTATACCCCTGTAAACCACGGTACACCCCTGTAAACGCCTGTATACCCTTGTAAACCCTTGTATACCCCTGTAAACCTTTGTTTACTATTGTATACCCCTGTAAGCCCTTGTACACCACTGCATACCCCTGTAAACCCTTGTATACCCTTGTATACCACTGTAAACCCTTGTATACCCTTGTTATACAGGGGTATACAAGGGTATACAGGGGTTTACAGGGGTATACAAGGGTTTACAGGGGTGTACAGGAGTATACAAGGGTTTGCAGGGGTATACAGAGATTCAAAGGAGTATGCAAGGGTTTACAGGGGTATACGAGGGTATACAAGGGTTTACAGGGGTATACAGGGGTTTACAGGGGTGTACAAGAGTTTACAGGGGTATACAAGGATATACAAGGGTTTACGGGGGTATACAGGGATTTACAGGGGTATTTAAGGGAGTACAGGGGTATACAAGTGTTTACAGGGGTATACAGGGATTTACAGGGGTATACAAGGGTTTATAGTGGTTTACAGGGGTTTACAGGGGTTTACAGGGGTATACAAGGGTTTACAGGGGTATACAAGGGTAAACAAAGGTTTACAGGGGTGTACAAGGGTAAACAAAGGTTTACAGGGGTATCCTAGAGCTACAGCCATATTCTCGGGACATTATACGTAGTCTTACATAAAGTACTAACCTGAATTAAAATATAGAAATCTGAGTTCACCGTCATCTATTTCCAAAGTTAGACCATATAAGAACTTTTTAATTTGTTGGCAAATTTGAAATAACTAGCAAGAAGCTAGCTATAAAGGTTTATAGCTCGCCTGACATTTTGATTGGCAATTATTGTCATAATTGTTTTCTCGCCCACCGAGAGCGGAGGGGCCTGAAGGCGTACTGCACTGGGATTTGTTATTTTTTTCCACTGGGAAAATGAGATTGGGGACACTAGGACTGGGAGTCACAAACCGAAACATAAGACTGGGATCCAGGGGAAAATAGGCTGGAAAGTGGGATTTGGGTAAAATTTGACCTTGAGCAATGGGATTTGATCCCTTCTCCATCCCCTACTCTTCAAGACCCTGTTATTAGAACTGAGCTGTAAACGACCATTTAACTGACAAGTCCTAATGCAGGCTTCTTGAAGAAAGATCAATAAAGAGATGGAGAGAGAAATTGTCTCTCATGTTGTATTTTTAGACAGGAAACATTTTTGTTTTGTTTTTTCAAATGGAATGAAGCTTGCGTCCCATGTTTGCACGAACAATTTAACCAACAGTGCAGATGGACAGTCTTTGGAAGAGCATCTTGATCACAATTACCAACACACGCAAGCCCCAGGAGAAATCTTATTTATTTGAAGGTTCTTTACCCGGTTGACTGTCGGAGAATTTGTCATCCAGGCAGGTTATTGTAAATGGTCTCCTGGTTTGCCTAGCGTGACGTCAGTTGTGGCATAACACCCATTTCATTAGTAGCCCACAAGTGGTCGTTCACCATGATTGATGCAATTAAATGAACAAATTATATTCTATTACTTTTGTGATGTGATGGAAAAAAATTAGGAAGAGGCGAAAAAAATAAAAAGTTTTCAGACGTGGAAGGGGACGCACAATAGCTCAATTCTTCCGTACCAACGTTAATGTTCAAAACGCACCTTATTTTTTTAAAATCATGAGTTTTATTTTAGTTTTTTTTTTTTTTTTTTTTCAGTGTTTTACATTTATCAGCCTTGAACAGCTGGACTAGATGTTTGGCATATAATAACTGCTATTGCTCCCCTAGACTGTCAGCTCTTTTTTTATCATCAGCTAAGCAATTATATAGAAGCATAAGACAATGTTTAAAAGCCCGGAAAAGCACCTGCAAGTTTAACATATAAATTAAAATATCTCAGTGCTGGGAGAAACTCACAATGGTTCACTTCAGAGCATTTAGCGTCAGCTTTATATTTTCATCTGCGATTGCCCTCAGCTGTTCAATTGTAGTAAGAACTCAACGGAATAATCACTAGAACAGTGCTGTCACGGAAAGGTAAATTAATCTAACTAGTCAAGGACATAGAGTCTAGGTAACTGATATCTCTAAAAGCTAGAACAGACAGTTTTAAGTAAAGCAGCTGCTTTTTTTATTCAAAACCACTAAAAGATAAGCAACGATATTTTATTCAAACCAACACGAATTGAAAGTGCTTTCTCGTTGTTACTAGGTCTTCTTCCTCCACTGGAATAGAGTCACGGAGTTAAACGTCAAACGGAGTTATCCTTCGCTCCTGCCTTCGCCTTAATTCTACAGTCCGCTTAGCAGGTCAAAACAACGCCGGAGAAGATTCTGAAGATGATTCCTACCAAGAATTCACTTTGCTATCTAATTTTTTGCTTATGGCTGACGACTGTTGTACAAGCTTCGAACAAGGAAGGCGATTTCATTGTGGGCGGACTTTTCCCCGTTAATTTCCTGGCAACAACAGGACACGGCCCGTGCGGTGACCTCAACACGAAGGGACTGGGTCGCGCATTGTCCATGATTTTCGCCATTCAAAAGCTTAACAGCAATTCAAGCATACTTGAGAATGTAACTCTTGGTTACGATATAAGAGCTTACTGCGAAAGTGCTATAGAGGCCACACACCTGACTTACGACCTGGTAAAGGAAAGGTGCTGCAGGAACACTGCGAAAGCAAAAATGGGAAATAACTCGATCGTGGGACTAATAGGACCGGAAGAATCTTCCACCGCCCTTGCCATCGGTGGATTTCTCGAAATTTTCAATGTCTCAGGCATTAGTGGTTCAACAACGAGCCCGGAGCTGAGTTCGAATCTGAACAATTTCTATCGAACAGTGCCATCCGATACCTTTCGAGTAAAAGCCATGGCCGACATCATAGAGCACTTCAATTGGAGCTATGTAGCCGCTGTTGGCATCTATGATTCCTATGGGCGAAGTGGCGTGTGGGGGCTAGTCGAAGAGGCCGGGAGACGAAATAACTCCTTCTGTATCGCCATGACAGAACTCATAACCAGTGATTTTTCGCGTATTAATGGCGTCGTTACAAAGTTAAGGTGGCGTGAAAATATCAAAGTGGTCGTGTTGTGGACTTACGGGGCCGTTCAAAGAATGTTCTTTCGGGAAGTTAACAGACAAAACCTCTCTGGAAGAGTTTGGATTCTTAGCGAAGTAACTTTCTCATCAAATGAGAACTACTTTCCGCACTCGGGTCTTTCTCCTCTTCACGGGTCCATAGCATTCCAACCTCACAATTTCGACGACGGTGGATTCCTGCAACATCTGAAAACTTTACTTGCAAATGAAGCGAATGAGCCGAACTTTCCGGGATTGTGGAGCCAGGTATTGGCGCTGAAAAAGGACTGCGAGGCTCAAAATAACAAAGACCAAGACAAATTATGTCTTCAGGAAGTTGTTGATGACATGTACAGCTCCTATATTCCATACATTATGGACGCTGTGTATTCCGTAGGACAGGCTCTCAGTATGTTAATACAGGATATCGATATCCGGAAAAAACTTGCCGATGTCAATGTCGACAGTATGAAAGCGCTTCTTTCCAAAGTTAACTTTGTTGGACTGACAGGAGAAATAAATTTCGATGGATTTGGCGATAGGAGATCTGCGGTGTACGACATTGTCAATTTCCAACAAGTGCAAGAAGCTGAAGCCAAGCGATTAAACCAAGTTATTGTTGGAAAATGGGACTCTGGAGACGGGTTACACTTACACGAAAAAATTCTTTGGAATAATCAAAACGGACGGCCTCCAAAATCTGAATGCTCTGAGCAGTGCTCAGCGGGAACAAGAAAATCCACCACCTCGCCCTGTTGTTGGAGGTGCTTTCCCTGTCCCCGCGGTACGGTCAACACGATTCCAGGAGCTGAAAGCTGTGTTGAGTGTCCCAGAGAAAAACGCGCCAATGAGGTGAAAACAGCGTGTGTTGATTTGCCTTTAGCCAATTTAAGTTACTCCAGTGCAGGAGGAATTTCGATTCTCGCATTTAGCGTTGTGGGAATCATCGTTGCGCTCTTTTCATTCGCTGTATTTTGCAAATTTTGGAACACTCCTATTGTCAAGGCATGCAACAGGGAACTTAGCCTCGCTCTCCTAGCAGTCATTATCTCATTGTTATCCATTGCGTTGGTTAATCTCTTTGAACCTACAAGCACAATTTGTAAGATCATTTATCCATGGCGCTTCCTAACTTACAACCTTTGTCTTTCTATCGTGTTGGTAAAAGTCTTGGGCATTTCTTTTGCCTTCAAAGTTCCAGCCGTCACGACCGAAGTGCTCGGTTTTGCGATCAGTTCTCTTACCAATCGAATGCAAGCGGTGATAGTAATAACTCTGCACATTTTGCTGCTATTTATTTTACTACCATGGTTTCTTCTTGATCCACCGGTCATTACCCAACACATATATCCAGAACAATCTATTTTTATTGAATGCAAGGCATATAACTTGTCATCTGGTAAAACCCTCTTTATGCTTACGACTACTTTCATTTTCGTTCAAATGTTACTTTCCGCTTTTTGTTCCTTCAAGGTTAGGAACATCCCAGAAAACTTTAGTGAGGCCAAGCGAATAGCATTCTCTTTGTACATATTGTTATTTTCAATACTAGCTTATTATCCGATAGAGTTTTCGACGCATGGATGGTACGTCACTGTCGTCGACTGTGTGACGTCACTGTTGAGTGCTTATGGCTTCCTTTGTTGCGTATTTTTGCCCAAAATGTATATCCTTCTCTTTAGGCCGGAGCTGAACACTTCTGCTAGCGTGGGTCAAGAGGTAACTCAATTCTCGTTTAGAACAAGTATTATACACGTTAATCCCGCATTTGATAGCTCCGCCCAATAAGGGCACAGATAAACACTGAGTAATTTTGTCAATCTTAAACTTGGAGAACGTTCTTTACAATCGTTTTTAGCTGATCACAGAATGCTATGTTGTATAACTGAAGCTAACTCAGAAAGGAAGGCCGATGTGTTCTCCTTTGGCTTGTATTATATATCTTTTCATTTTGTGTATTAGAATCGGTATATTACATATATTCAAAGAGATCAGAAAAAAAGTCGTTGTTCTCTCGTTTGTTTGTTCTATAATTTATTTATCAATTATTGTGCCCTTTCGTGGAGGGGAACGACATATCGGCGCGGAACAGATGATGTAAAACCTAGTAATTTGGCCTGAAGAATAATTATAAATGGGTCATTTTGTTAAGGATGGGGACAAATTAAGGTGGCTTATTACAGTTTTTCGGAGACTCAGTAGCGCGCGTTATGATTGCCAGCCATACCTCAGTATTAATCGCGCGTGCAAGAATATTAATAGGGGGCTTTAGATTGGACAACGAGTACGAGATTGAATACGAGTACGATTTTCGTTGTTCAAACCAATGACGTTTCCAGAGCCCTAATTCTTCATGCTGGTTTTAGGCAGAGAGGATAGCTCATGGGATGAGATGGGTATGTGATGTGATAATGTGGAGACCTGCAAACGTGAATTGAAATGTCAATTTCGTAGTCAATCTCGCACTCGTACTCAAATCTTAAGTCCCCTATGACACAAGTAACCCTAAGAAAAAACGAAAACCACTTCAGCGCTTGAAATTAAGGCGTTAAATCGCTTCGGTATACGCAGCAATAGTTTCAAACTCAGTTCAAACATGTGTTAAAGCCTAGGGTCCAAAAATATGACAAAAAAAAGCTCGATAAACAACCGGTAAAAGAGCTCTAATTTACTCTTGCTTTCTTGCACGCGATACATGGCGTCTCAAAGCCAGTCTTTGATCGAGGATTGCTCGAAAACCTACCGTACAACCCATGCTGAAATTTTCACAGTTATTTGTAGGGACGAATCACGTTTAAAGCCAAAATTTTAAAAAAATCTGTAAAACCAATTTTGAGCTATTATTGATTTCACATTTTCTTAGTTTGCGAAAAATCTGTCGGACAGATGCATGAATGTTAAATCAGAGCCAATTGCTTCTCCCTGAAATTTTGAGGCGGGGTCATATGGGTAGATTTTTAGAAAAACGTGATTTAACCTGCTAGTGCCCAGTCTCTCCTTAGCTACTCGGTCGTTCATTTTGGCCGATTGTTGACGTTTAATTGTTCAAGTTTCATATAGAATGGTAGAAGACTTAAGAAAACAGTAAACAGAGAAAGGAAAAACATCTTGGAACATTTTTCAAAAGAGTTAGAAGTTGGGCTGTTATAATCCATCAAAACTGTAGTAAGCCACCTTAAATGGGCTTACTGACAAGGCGTTTGTCCGATAAAAAGCATATTTCACCTGGCAATCAATTGCCTTTCCAAATTAAAACTTCCCTTTATTCAACACAAAGGGTCCTTTGAAAATCAATAAGACTAATGTCCACCGTGTCATCAAAAACACGATTGGAACTCCAGACTCATGGTGCCATGGATTGCCAATTCATTTTCAGGCAATCAAGGAAAACAAATTAAACCCGCTCTTTATATTAGCTAGAAAACTAAGACCATCATTCATATCTTCAAATTATCGACTTATTAGACAACTAATATCAAAAGATTTTGTGGCCTTAGGTGTCCTACGGGGCCCGATGAGGATAACAACAAAAATACCAACGGCTTTTGGAGTCGAATTAACTCCCAGGGCTATTGGGAAAAGTCTCAACAGAAACTGAAAACTGTGGTCTCGGTTCTTGCAATTGCCTTTGAAACACAGCTAAATCGAAAGCCAAAATGATATCTATCTCTGCTTAAGAGCAGGTAATAGATATGCCAATAAAGCATTTTTACAATCAATATTGACTCCACCGTCCCCGACAATTAAACGTATTTTAATGATCCTACACAAAGCCCGCCAGGCTGAAATTGTTTCATATTCATCTGAAAATTAAAAACAACTGGCTGTTTGACGTATAATCATCAGTTAAGAAGAACTCAGACTCTTTCCGTCTTTTTGACAATTTAGCCGATTATGCAAAACAAATTAAAGGAATATGGAATAGTGGAACATGGAAATTTTCGTCAGTAACATAATATAGGAAACTATATTCTAACAACCAACAAAACGAACGGGAAGTTGCCGTCATATTATATCATAACCAGCTGGAGTCATAATTAAGGAAAATGAAAAAAAGGTAAACAAATTATTGAAACTTTACGCAAATGAAGGGACGTTAATGTGGAGACGGATTTTGACCGGATATGACTTCCAAGTTGATAGACTTGCCTGTTAAAAACTTTTCAAACTCCCTTCCGCTTCTTTCATTCTCCCTCCAGAAAAGGTAACAGAATCAACATTTTAGGTAGCTCAGGTTCCTTTCAAAGAGTAAATCTTAATGCACATCACTGAACGAAAAAGGTCTAGAATTGTTTGGTTAATCACCCTCACCAGTGCAAAAGGTTGACTCAAATACTGGAATGTTTAGGAGTAGAAAAGCGCGCCTATCTACGTGACCACAAGGCGGCCTTCGCTTGTTTAACTCGCTGTAATATGTGAATCAAGGCTTTACAGGAAGCATCTATAGGACAAAGAGCATTATCCGTCATAATACTTCATATCTGCTCAGTAGTTCGCTCTCAAAACAGGTGAAACGTAACCTAACAAATCAAGGCAACAATTCTTAATGTTGATACAGTCCTAGATAACTCTAAAACAAAATTCAACTATAAACCCATTTTCTCGTGCTGGATGCGGGTTTCTTCTTTTACGCGCCCTTCGCGCGGTTGCATTTTTCCCGCGCTTGCATTGAGGACTGGCTTGAGGTCAGACCGTTTTCCCGCGCTTGCTATCATGAGTTGTATGTTCTCCCGTGCTTAACTTCCGTTCTTACCAAATCGATAAATATGAAAAGGTACAATTGTACTGAACATAAAGTTTCGCCCTTTGTTTCATTTTGGAGGATAACTTTTAGCCTGGAAGCAAGAGTCGCTTTGGGTCACTCGCGCAAGTGGCGAAGCCAAGAAGCTCCAAGAGGACAAGTGACGAACGGCGCGAGCTGGCAAGACGCGCACGTGAAAAAACAGATTTTAAATCAATTTACTCTAAGGCTGAGGAGAAAATGAACTCTGTATTCAATTCACTGAGTTTAAAAGACAGCGAAAACATTCTACTGTTGCTGAACAAGTCGCTTGTTCAGGCTCAAAAGTTTTAGAAATCATGTGGTGAGTTATCAAAATGTAAAATGCATTAGGGGAGCCAGCTAGCCGCGTAGTATCGAACACGCGCAGTTCCAAAGTGTCGTAGCCATTTAGCTACATAGCCAAGCTGCTCAGCTGAGAGGCCCCATAGTCTTAAAGCGTTGGAGTCACCTAGTAGCTTAGGTACGTAACCGCAAAGGCTAGTATCCGTGCATCCATACAGGTGCATGGAGATGTAGCCTACCGAACCATAGCTACCTAACCGTAGCTGTACATAATTTTTGCAGCAACTCGCTTGAACATGTTAAATTACCACTTTATTATTCTACATCTCTTTTTAACTTAGTTTATAAGTACGATAGTCAGCATTTGAATGACTTTATAATTATTATTTAAGCTGTTCGCAGTTCATAACCTGTCTCATGAATCGTCATTTCATTATTGTCCTCTTGGTTATGGTTAAAGTTTCTTCAAACGTATTCATTATATTGATTCAGAAAAAGAATGGTTTTGTCATTTTAAACAACGCATAAGCTGCTACACTGTCAAACACCAAGGCGCAACCAATCTTGATATAGCGACAAACTCGAGCACTTGTGGTGTATTTTAAAGCGTTTTGTGCTGCATCAGGTATTTTGTCTTCCTGCGCATGCGGCGTCTTGTACTTGTCTTGCTCTTTAGATCTCTCAATCTTTTCATTCATCTCTTTTACAGCTGAGTACAGCTTAGCTTGTGTTTCAGCATCTTTCCTTACTATATCCTTTTCTGCTTTGGCTTTCAACTTGAACCATTCTATATCAGCCTTTGCTTGTTCACACATTTCTTCAACATTGTCCAAGTCATCAAAGTACATATCGACTCGTTTTTCGAGTTCGTAAAACTGTCGTTGCAATCTTTCAATAGAGCTTTCTTTTTCACCAGGCGTACGACACACAGATTCCAGCTTGTGTTTTACAGTGGTAGAATCCATTTTGCTTGTCTTCACTCTTATCAGGCCTTCTTTATTGATCGCAAGTCTTATGCGCTCAAGTTTGCTAGTAAGCGAAAAGACTTTACTTTTTGGAAGTGACGTAACAATTGAGTTGTGCTCTTTGTCAAGAAAGCACGCGCTTCTTGAGAATGATCGCGCGCGCACCTCATAACCGGTCCAGTCCCAGAGCTCCCCTTTCCCCGCCCTATATAGTGGTTAAACCCACGCGGGCGAAAAGAAAGTCCACCATAACTTTTCCGCTTGTGCTCAGAACGCCGCTTTTTTTCCCAAATCGGGGCAAACCCATATCTGGAAGTAGTTTCAAGATTCAGCTTGAAGCGCAATTTTCTCAATTATGTAAGCGTTTCAGACAAGGAAGAATATGATAAGAAATTTTTGTGGAGTGAAGGCAAATTTAAAATTTGGATTTCGTCGCTTGAGAGTTTTCTCATGCGAAGGCACACATTTAACCTTGATTGATCCCAGCTCTTGGGTAGTGGCTACTTCATTGTTCCTCTACTTTACAAACTACGTTATTCCCTTTTTTCTTACAGCACAAACAAACGTGCCGCGAAGAATTAGGTAAGGGTAAAGTCTGCATGCGAGCCAAGTGGCCCATCAGGCCGGAGCTTATCCCGGTTTCTGTAGCATGAAGCGACTAGGAGTATTTCTACTTCCCCCTGGATGGGATGCTAGTCCATCGCAGGGTAACCCCCAGCATTAAGTTCGCCGGTACCCATTTATACACCTGGGTGGAGAGAGGCACTGTGAGAGTAAAGTGTCTTGCCCAAGAACACAACACAATGTCCCCGGCCAGGGCTCGAACCCGGACCGCTCGATCCGGAGACGAGCGCACTAACCATGAGGCCACCGCGCCTCCCAAGCCGCGAAGAATTAGCGGCGAAAGATGGTTTGCAATAGTTGTCGTAGTTATTTTCCAGATATTTTCCAGCGTCTCTTTTTTCTCCAATTTTCGTGACAATAACGGCGAGTTTTGGAAAACCCTTTCTTGACGAGCACTGAAATCCTACAGTAATTTTCATATATTGTCTTCCGCCGTTGGAGTTTCCATGATTGTTCCTTTTCCGCAATGGCTGAAAAATCAAGTTCCCGAGTACGCGCGACTTGGCACGCGTATTGTTCGTGCTGTTTACATCAAATCAGAAGGTTGGGGTCTAGTAATTTTTGATTGGCTCGTCCTTAGCATGCGCATTTAAGTTATCCTGAACTCTCCTTTCGTCCGCCTGGGTTCATCCCTATATAGGGCGAAGAAAAGGAGAGTTCAAGCACTGGACTACGAAGCAGTAGAAAAAATTACCCTCTAAGAAGTGGGTTGGCTCTGGGTAGCATACGCCTACTATACTGTAGCCTCCTACACAGAGGCTCTCTGGCTCGTCACGCAATCTTCCTCCCGCGAGGAGCCCAAAGTGCGTCACCCGTAGGAGGCTAGCCTACGTCTTGAGTCACTATCCATTTGTTTCAGCGTTTGTGGATCCGGCGATTGTAACTCTTAATTGCCTCATGCTTATTACAAGGATAATTTTAAAGAAAGAACCACAAAACACACAACGTAACGATTTTACCTGAACTCGAAACAAGATGCAACTGGTACAAAGCGCGGGAGTCGAGTCAAGATCTTTGGCTATCATATTGTTCCTGACTGGTTGGAGGAACAACGCTGTTAACCAAATTGCGCTTTTCACTGTATAGATATTTATCTAAAGGATAACGTTTACCATCGTTATAATTTTAACGAACTGCGCAGCCTTCTTGTGTCAGAAATATTTTGTTCAATGTGGAGGTCTCTATAATTCTCGGCTTTATTTTATTTTTGCCGTTACGCTCCATTTTCGTATTTTAGGAACGTTTGTTCCTCCTTTGACACTCCCATTGCCAACAAACCTGGTAATTGTTATCTTCCCAAGATGCAATGTCTTAATATTGTAATGTAATGCAAAAACAGAACAAAATGAAAAACTCTTGCTCGAGAAATAATTAAAGAGTTTAAGAAATGAAGCCATTTCGTGACTTTGTAGCCCAGTTCTGCAAGACACCTTTAATTATGATATTTTCACAATTAATTTAGGCTCCAAAGAATAAGAAAGAAGGAAGCACGAAGTAATGTCAACGTACCTTACGAGTAGAATTAGTAACGTTACTGAACAGGAAAATCAAAAAAGTCCTCTTTTTTCCAAATAGAGAGCTCTGTGTTGCTGTAGGAAATAATTAAGCAAAAATAATTTTATTTGTATATACTGTTATCATTAATTTTCCGGGAAGCATTCAAAAGACTGCGAACTTTGACCATATATTACAGTAGTTACAATTTACAGGGATTTACATTTACTTATAAAACTGTTCGCGGTTCACAATCTCTGTCATCCTTTGTCTCCTCGTTGAATTGTCCTGTTAATTGTCAGTAAAAATTCTTCAAAGGTTTTCAGAAAAAGAATGGTTTTGTAATTTTAAACAGCGCATAAGCTGCTACACTGTCAAATACCAAGGCCCAACCAATCTTGATATAGCGGTACACTCGAGCACTTGTGTCTTAAAGCTTCTGGCACTCTGTCTTCCTGCGCATGCACTTTCGTATCTTTCTCTTTCATTTTCTTCACCTTTTCGTTAAGCTCTTTAACGGCTGAGTACAGCTTAGCTTGCATTTCTGCATCTTTCTTCACTATCTCCTTTTCCACTTTGGCTTTCAGCTGGAACCTGTCTATATCAGCCTTTGCTTGCTCGCACAAGTCTGCCACATTGTCCAAGTCATCAATGTACTTATCGACTCCTTTCTCGAGTTCCTGAAGTTGTCTTTGCAATCTGTCAATACAGCTTCCCTTTTATCAGGTAAACTCCGCGTAGATTCCAGCTGGTTCTTAACAGGGGAAGAAACCATTTTGCTTTTCTTTGCTTTATTCAAATGCTTTTTACTAATATGCAGATTTGTACGCTTTAGTTTGCTACCAAGCGGAAACTTTTCTGCTCTCTGATAGTGACGTAACAATTGCATTGCCATCTTTGTTGAAAAAGCGCGCGCTCATTAAAAAAGACTGCGCGTGCACGTCATTTGCTCGGGAAACGTGTTAATCTGAACCCAGATCTCCCACGGTAAGAGAGAGATCAGGGTACGAGATTAGACAAGTATTACTTTGGTTGTGCAAAAATAAAAAGTGGCAACCAACCTAATGTGGTTCACCCGGCCTATGGAACAAAGCACGGTCTAAATGCGACTCTAACAGCTTTATTTGAGAACGCACTCTCGAGTGACCGAGGTAAATCACAATATGTAGCAACAGGGAAAATATCTCTACCCAGACGTATACAAAAGTTACAACGCACACCAAAAGGTCTTTGTCTCAAGACAATTTTGCGAGGACGTGAAAGGAGACAGCCGATAAGGGGAGGATCGGGGTATATTGGACTTCTTGCTGGCAGCGCACGGGGTTCGCGCAAAATCACCCACAATGTATTGCGGTCGTTGTTCGCGTGCATTTCGCGCGGTTCTCAAACGCCAGGAAGTGAAAGGGCGAGTAGAGTTTGCCGTTTGTTCTCCGTGCACCTTGGAAGATCCAGCGAAAATGACCAGTGAAAAGGCTGACGTGATCTATCCGAGTCCCAAGAAGACCAAATTCGAGCAACTGCGGGCAGATCATGAATTATTTCTTCAAGCTTTTGAAAGTAGGTTTGTTGTTTTCGGAAGGCCGAAGTACACGGTCTTTCGCTTCATTCAGTTCAGTCAAAGCGCTCTTGACTTGTAATTTCTCGATTTTCCGCTTTCAGAACCCACACAAATTTATCGCTTTCTTCGAACAAGAAATGCTGTTGCGGTAGGTAGTATTTTCCCTGATCTAATTTTGTGCTAGCGAGTGAAGGCACGACTTTGTTGTCTTCCTTCCAAGATGGTGTAAGCCGACAAAATGCAAAGCAAATTTGTCTTTGTGTACACCCAAAATCGCATTTATTTGCAGTCGATAGAAAACCTTGAAAGGTAGTATAACTACACTAACTGAAACAGAATTTATCTTTTTACAAGATTGCGAATCAAGCCGATGTGCTAACTGTTTAAAATGTTTGTTGCAGCCGGTATTTCTTCATCGCACTTTGTCCTACATGAAGCATCGACGAACCAGACCGGCGGCCAAGAAACGGTTAGTGTACATCTAAAACTAGGATCGCAGCCTTCATTGCTTTTCCACGGAAGACAATTCATTCAGATGAAGATGGTTTTATGTTTCTGCATGTTAAATTATTAGGTAGCAGATACGGTTGTTGTCCAGCTTTTTGGAATTTCTTACGACTTTTAAACAAAGACTCAACACGTGTGGTTCGTTTGACACGTGTTTGTGTTGTTTAATAATTTTTACTTAATCTTCTCTGTAATCATTCTCGTAAAATGAAGCATGCCGCCCATCTTCCTCTGTGAGAAAGAACACTTTGTTGTACAATCCCCCACCTTGTGAATTTGATTAATAGGTTTTATAGTGACCTATTAGGCGTAACATTATTCTAAAATACACACAATGTGTATGAAAAAAGGAAAACATTCATAAATTCGTTTTGTGAAGATGTAGTTGTTGAGCGATATATTTCACTTAACCTGTCTGCGAGCTTCAGACAAGGGTATCATTAAAACAAAAATGGGAAAAAGACATCAAAAAATACGTAGTTTCACTGACACACAGACATACAGACATACAGAGAGACAAGTAACAGATGGACAGAAACTGTATGTACACAAGAGAAGAGTGCTGGAGTGAAGAAGTTCAAACAGATGCAGTGCAGTTCTGGTTTCTTGAACTGCTCAGTTTCCCTTTCCTCAGTCAAACACAGAATTTTACCCCCAATTTCTCGAACTACCCGATTTTTCTAACCAATTTTTATTTCCCTTGGAGGTTCATAAAATCAGGATTCCTACGTACTTGGTGAATCTTCAGGTGCTTTGGGAATTAAGACTTTTCCAAATTTGCAAGACATATTTCAATGTAAAATATCAGAAATTTTGAAATCAAACCTTAGAATGTGTGCTCAATGAAACAAATACTGGTTGAATTAACAAATTAGATCCATATAAATTATTGCCCTCAAAAATGACAGAAATATTGGTGGTAGGAGTATTGTAACAGTTTTCTTACAAAAGGTAGTTGTGGCATGTATATTGTAGTATAAATGAATATGATTTATAAAGTTGTACATTCCTGTATTGAAAGTATGTAACTGTCCTCTAAGTACTGTACTTTTCATTCAATTAAAGTTAAGGACCAAAACTGTGTATTTGATTCACAAAGAAATCGCACTTGTGAAACTATCTTCCATAGAGTATGAAAGGTTTTCGAACACAGAGGTTGGAATCCTGGAAGGGTTGTCCCGAGAGCCATTCAGAGGGATATTTTGTTAGCGCTGTCTTAAACAGCATCTGCCATAAACACTTTCAAATACATCTTAGTCATCAAATTATGTAACAAATAATATTATCCCTGTAACATTTAACAATACTTTTTCAACTGACAGTCAACGTAATATCAAGTATAAGAGAACAAAGTAAAACATATCTCTGAATTCAGCATATTGTAATTGCTTTTGACAGCCATGGCTATTTTTGCAGCATCAATTTGTATATTTCTGCTCCAAAATGTCTTTATTGGAACATTTTGTAAGAGCCTCTATTATAGACACAAATACAAAGTAACTTATTCATTGGTTACAAATATTTAGTGGAAAAATCTAAACACCCGAGTACAGGAAAACTGTTGGCTTCCAGAACATGTTAAAACATTTTGTAGCGCTAAAATGCACCAATTATATTTTGTAATTTGTCTGTGATCAGTTTTAGACCAAGTTGAGAGATCTTTCAATTAGATACATGTTTTAAGGGGCACAGGAGGTTGTAGAAACTGAAAACCAATATAACTCAAACAAGGTCGAGAAAACATCAGAACATTAAACACTGGTTAAAATTGTGACCATTTGGTTTTAAAACACACAGAAAAGTGGATTTCAAGAAAGGAACACATTCAGTGTTTAGTCACTTATTTGTTTGTGATCCATTTCAATTCTCTCTGATAACTAGTTTCCCTTCTCCTGTTGTTTGTCTTCTTAGATATGGTATTGCAGTATTGTTATTGAGTTTTGAGTCACCTTTTCCCTTGATCTTCACACTTGCAACACTAACATGTTGCTTTGTGAGTGAGTTACATCAACATAATAGTGCATACCCATCTTTTCAAGGCTTTGTGGTGTATTTAATGCTGTAAATGATATTTAACACCTATAGTTCTTTAGTTCTATGATAATGTTGTATGTGTTTCTTTGCAGACAAAGTTTCAAGCTTGACAACATGTTGGAGAAAGTTGAGAGTGACAGCAGCAAGTCAGATGTAGGGGATCCTCTGTGAGTAATGAAAAAGGAAGACACCACTAAGCTTTCTTTCTGCATGTTACTATCAAAATCAGAATTAAGTGCATGAATGTGCTGCTCAATAGTCCTCATTTGAATGGTCTCATGGTTTCATCCACAATCTTTTGAGTTAGGAGTGCTCTGTACAGCATAATAAACGGTACTTAACACATAAGAGTACTGCCCATAATTTACACACAAACTTAGAAATTAGAAGCACATAAACTGCTCAACAAGGGTTAACAAAATATTTTGAATCACTACAATTTCCACAGCCACACATACTGGCACAGAACAGATGGGAATATTAAAACGTTCAATCATTTACATGTAGCAAGTGTTGTGGAAAATTATGACTTTCTTCTGCACATTTCTTCAATCAATTAAATTTCAGTTCAACCACTGACATCACATCTAGTATATTTGTAATGATTATGAAGCCTTACCTGCTTTCTTCTTATAGGCAGTGCCCTGCTGAGGTTTCATTAGAGGATTGGCACAGGGCAAAATCATTACCTTTAACGACAGTTTTGCCCAGCTGCTTTTATCATCTTAGTTGAAAAGAGTTCTTAGCCTTTTACTCTCTGACTCAAAGTGTTAAATGAAATCTCTGAGTGCCAACCTAACCAAGCAATACCCACTAATCTTAGGCACATGTGACCAACCAAATGCAACATTTGGTGGTTTGCTGTTCTGGTAATGTAATCCCTGCATCTTTCATTGGACCAGTTCATTATAGGTTTTGAATTATTTAATGTAAGCATTTGGCTAAACAGACAAAATAAATATTATTTTTAAAAACAGAGATTTTACCCAATTAACTTCTCCTTTATGGTACAATGTCATTGAAAGAGTGACTGCATACAAAACTGAACAGTAGGCCAAGATCTTTAATTGTGTCAATTTAGTATTAGATGATACATGTAGATTGTTAGAACCATTTTGACCTTAGATTGTCTCTCATGAATCTCTCTATCAGACTCAAAATAAACAAACAATACAAAGGTGTAGTGTAGAAAAAAAGTGGACCAAATGATTCTTTGCGGCTAAATGGTGTATGATTCCTCAACTGATCTCTGGCTAATGTATATGTAACTAATTTGTAACAATCAGTGAGTCATTGCAACAGTGAAGAATCAACATCTAGCCAAATGCAAGATTAGTAGATTGACATCTATTTTTTCCTTACAAGATCACATTTTCAAGCAGAGAATTAAGAGAGTCATTTATGAGGGTTTTAATTGCGAATATACATGTAGTACTAATATTAGAAGCTGGAGAGTAGAGAATTAATTCTAAAGCAGTTTGGAGTTCTGGGAATGAATTTAAGTATTTGGAGAAGGAAATGCTTGGGTAATGGTTTGCTGCACAAATTTCGTAAAAGTTTTAACTTTTAGGAAATTTGTTCTGCAACTCAACCTAAGAAGTCAGAATTAAAATTCTGTAATGCACTACAGGCCAATCATAACAACACATTAGTGTATCACTAGATTATAACAATAATTATTATGTACAATAGTTAGTAAATTTCAAAGCACCACAAACACTACTTAGTAACAAATAATGCCGTTTGAACCACAACTGATTTTGACATTTGCTAGAGTGTACCACTGTGGCTGCCTTAACCTTGAAATATTCTGTCAAGTGACTAAAAATAAAGAACTTATATTATTCAGGCATTGTAGCTTGGCAACTGTGAAAACAATTTTTTAAGACTTTGGAATTTTTTTGTTAAAGTTACACTGAGGTTGATTTTAGGTTCTCGGGAATTACCGCATCATCTTTTCATTTTCAATTTGCAGTGAGAACAGTGGCTACATGAATCTCACCTTTACGGGTTTTTTCCATGGATCTGGTCCAGGTAATTTATTGCACATGCACCTCTGTTAGGGCGGTTTTCAATTCATTATCGTGAAACCAAAACCTATTACACTACTCGGCCAATCTCAAACCGTAGTAAAACCAAAGCCATAGTAATTGCCCGGTTACTTTTGACACTCAATTGAAAACCGCTCTATCCCAATGCACAGTAAGCTAACAAACAAGAGGAATCCTCGTTTTGCCCGTGCAACTCCCGAAAGCGTCACCGTGAATAGCCCCCTTCAAGGTTAATTGTTTTTATTTGTATTAAAACTCAACGTGGATGCGAGGCAATTTTGTGCAGAAACTTCAATCATTCACGTTGGCTAAATGCGCAAAAAAAAAATTACCGTGTCTGTTAATTTGCATACATTTTAGTGTACTCATGGCGTTTATTTCCGCCTTCTGCAGTGAATGGTGACCTTTCAAACAGCAAGAAGAGCACATTACTGGTGGAAGATTTTATCAAGGTTGATGTGCTGCTCGTGAAAGTCTGTCACAAGAGGAGGAAGGTAACTTCAATTGTGTAATTAGTAACCAGTACTGAAGGACCAACTTAAAAACGTAGGGCTGGGAGCAGTTTTATAAATGTTAATTTGTTTATTTTAAGCAACACAAAGGTAAATGCCGTATAATTATGAGCAGCTGATAATTTCGGATCCACAAAACTCGTCACATTTTCCGCTCGATTTTTTGCCCATCTTGCGTGACAACATACATGTACGAAGGAAAGTAGAGACTGCTCATAGGACACAAAATTACCTTGCGACTCAAAACTGATATGTAAATCATTGGCAACGAGTGCCTTCTTTAAAGTGAGTCAGTGATTATCGCAGGAGAAGTTGCTAAGGCTCTTCACGAGGCGGAGGCTCGTCCCGTTTTTCCGCTCGCTTTTTTGGCTATCTTGCGTGACAACCTACGAAGGAAGGGAGAGACTGCTCATAGGACGCAAAATTACGCTTCGATTCAAAACTGATCAAAATAAATCATTGGAAACAAGTGCCTTCTTCGGAATGAGCCAGTGCTAATCGCGGGAGAAGTTGCTTAGCAGCGGGAAGTATTTCATAACAATCAGCTAACATTACTTCCGGTATTCTAACGAATTCTTTGTGAAGACGAATCACTCATTCCTTCGAGTTTGATTTCTTCCTTGTATCTCTGCTTCAAAGTACAATCGAACCTCCCGTAAGCGCTTACGTGAGGTGGTCGCCTACGAGGGCTTAGACCATATTGGATCAGAATTTTGCCTCATTAGCATTTGGTAACTGCAGAGACTTAACTATGTTTAAAATGTTTTATTCAGGTGAAAAGTCAATTTCGCGAAAAAAAATCCGGTACTTCCCATTGGGAAATTTCCGTCTCTTGTACTACCCAGGAATGCATAATGTTACAACACCTAATTATCCAATTTTCGCTCTATTATCAGTCAAGTGGTCGCTTTTAACTCTAGAAGTGGACACGGCTGCTTACAAGAGGTTCAAAATATACTGATTTGACTTACAAACTTTTGATATTTTGGAAAGCTGGTCGCTGAAGAGAGGTGGTCGCTTACGAGAGGTTGTCTCAACCGGAGATTCGACTGTAAGTGATTTTTTTTTTTTAACTAAGGGTTTTGCTTACTAGTTGCCTATCTTTCGTGTACAGGAAAGTGAATCACAAGTATTAACAGTTCCACTCGGCCAAGGTTCCGCTCCGTTCAACCCTCGTTCTCAGTTGTTACCAGTCTCCCCATCCGCCAGTGTTTCTGTTCCTAACGGCACGTTCAAGAGCGGCAAGACGAGTCGTACGTGTATTCTGAGCCTGCAAGTTAGCGTGCCTTACCGCGTCAATAACAAAGGCGTTACGAAAAGAGGAAAGAAGAAAAAGAAGGCAGGCGAATTCATTGCAGATGCAGCCGCTGACGAGAACGGTATGTTTTGCGATAGACCTTCACATGCTGCCTACCACACCCCTTACCTTTTGAATTACTGGGTGTTGAAGAGAAAGTCGAAATTCTGGAAGGAAATAATTACCGACAAGTGTTCTTCTGATAGGTCTGCAAAGCGTCCAAAATTTCTTTCATTAACAACGAATTGAACTTTTGCGAGAGTTTCTCTTTGACCTTTGAAATAACAGCTTTCTTTCCAAGATGGCAAAAATAAAATTTCGGATTTTTTTCATTTAAGTGCAAGGCTTAAAGACGATATATCCAGTACGAGGACGCTTTCAATTTCTCTTCACTCCGTCTTGGTGACAATACGTCTCTTAATCCATCTCACAGGTGTTAACGACAATCTTACCCCAGACGAGCCCCCTCCGAAACGACGTAGAGTCGCTCGAGGCAGTCCCCAGGGGGAGTGGGATGATGGCAATGTGTCGGAAAATTCGAACTCGTGCGAGACAGAGCACACAGTGTACACGGCAGAACTGATCGTGTTTGATAATAACAAGCACTGTTTGCTTACGGACGGTGATTATGAACTGGCACTGAGCGAGAAGCACAAGAGACCTGGCAGGAAGAAGGGAATACTGTCTAACAGGACCTCGTGGGAGAATGTGTTTGAAGGACAGGTGAGTAACACTGCACAGGAACATTAAATTGAAGCTGTTTCCAATAACATGCAGTGTTTGTTTATTTTTTTTATTTTTTTTTTTTTTGCCATTTACATGTATAAATATATTTACAAAATATTAATGTATAAGGTAAGGAAGCCCAGGGAAGCCTAGTCTACGAGTAGTCCCTCCTTCGCTTAGTCCACCGATCGTGACCGTAAATAAACCGCGAGGAAAAAATGGCCGCGTGAAATCCGTGGCACGAAGTACTCTTTAAGGGCCCATTAACCGATCTTTTCGAGCCGTTGCTAAGGAAAATTTATTCTCATATAGCCTCATCATTTTTAGTTAGTTCAGAGTTATTTCATGTGTTTTAACTTTTTCATGATCGTAACACTAGTGATGACGTCATCAGACCACGCCCATGGTCATGTGACTAATACTGAAAAAACGCAAAGGCTCCCAGGCAAATTACGCTATCGGGATTGTTTTCATTGATTTAATATTTTAATTTAAATCCTCATTACGCTATGCATAGCTTTTGTTTCATTTTTAAAAGGTCAGATTTTGGGAGAATTTCAAAATATTAAAAAATTCGTAATTTTCTGAAAAAAGCATGATTTGGAAAAAGGAATGCATAGCTATCTTTCCAACGTTGGCTTTAATCGAAATCCGTCGAAAAAGGCTGGATTTAATGAAAAACCGCGTTTCCTTTAGCATTCAAAGAAACCGGAAGTGCGCCCGATATATATTGGAAGTTACCTTATCAGCGCGTGCGCAATTTATACTACCAGCACACTTTGGTAAGATCAGACAAATCCACACGGGGTTAGTTTTTCTCTTTCTATTACTCTTGTTTTTCTGTCTTTCTCTTATTTATTTCTTTGCTTGTACTTTTTTTACTTTGCATTTTGTGAAACACAAAAAAAAAAACATCTAAAATGTCAGCGAATTTGCAAGTCATCGAGTTGTTTTTATTTTCCGCGCTCAGGCTGACGTAAGTAAACGGAAGTGAAATTTCACCTCCTTAGCAACGCGCGCGAGCGCGCGCATAAATCGGTTAATGAGCCCTTAAGCACGATTCACGCCCGCAGGATCTCGCGCGGCCATGTTTCCTCGAGGTTTTCTTTCGCGCCACGCACGATGGACTAAGCATAAGACGGATTACTCGTAGTTTAAGGGAAGCCAAATTTCTAGGATCAGATCCGTTTTGATTCCTGGATTAGGTTTACCAATTTTATTACTGTGGAAATTAAACTGAACTAAAATTGCGGAATCTAGTTTAGTGTTGTGATACACCAAGCGGTTCCAGCCACTGAAATTCAGTTCAAGAGAAGAGACGCGGCCACTATGATTTGAAGGCGATAAAGAACTAGAAGCCATCGAATAGCCATTTTGAAGCTGAGGTGGTAATTCCTAGAATTTAATTTTCGGGTGTGAGAAGTACACAAAGGCGGAGATAAAACTTCCAAATACAATTTTTTCTCTCGCTGAAGGAAGGGGCGAACTTTCAGCTGTTTTCGTTTCGTTGACCTTCCAAGCTCGATTTTCAAATCAAATTCTTTCTTTTCACAGATGGGTCCTTTCGAGGTGTTTGCGTACGGCCCCACCCTAAAGTTTAAACTGTCTTGGTCGGGCACTCCATTGGCGCGGCCTCCAAGGCGCCCAACGTCACTTCCGCTTCGTGCACCGCTGACCAGTCAGAACGTAGCTTCCACGAACGACATCCGCTCGCCCGCCGAAGAAGCTATTCGGAATAACGAAAATAGAAAGAAACAGCGAATATTTTACCAGTTCATCTACAACAACAACACGCGGCAACAGACGGAGGCTCGCGAGGACTTGTACTGCCCCTGGTGCTCTATCGATTGTCGTAGGCTGTACAGCTTGCTGAAACATCTCAAACTCTGTCACCGACGTTTCATCTTCACCTATGCTGTAAGTATATGTATCTTCATGAGCACTTTAAGTAAGCATACATTGATATCTGTAGCGCTTTGATGGTACAGCGGACATCCCTTTGGCCAAAACTTTAGTTTGTGATTAACGTGAACGAAAAGAAAGGAAAAATTCCACCTAATGACGTAATTCTCCAGAGATCAGTTTAGTGGCCAGGTCATTGAAGGAGCTCAGTCACGGCATTTTGACTTACTTTGGCCACGTTCAAAATTACCTTTAAATTGAAGGAAACCAGAAAATAATAGTTCACTGCGATAAAGAAACTCCACAGAGATAATAATAAACCATAAAGGAACAAGGATGGTTAAGGATGGAGAGGATTAACACGGATTACAAACGACGAACTTGAAAAATTTAGGCTCAGCTTTTCGAGATGCGCAAATCGAGACGTAGCTCCTTTATGGGCCGTAACCCTGACACCTGTTGCGGCTGTATGATTGGTTAAGAGCTTTCGCGCGCAAATATCAACCAATCAGAGACATACGGATCTCGGTGTTGCAACGCCATCGACCTGAGCTTTTCGGGTTGAATCTCAGGCGTCTCACTGGGAAAGTTGAGAGCGGGACAAGAAACGTTAAATCAGGTTTCTTTGGTCTACGTATTACGTTTATTTTTGCTGTCAACCTAATCCCCGTCTATACGTGAGGAATCCCTTCTTTTTTGTCTTCAGCCTCACAGTAAAGGAGAGAGGATCGATGTTAGTGTGAACGAGAATTATGATGGATCCTACGATGGCAAACCCGAGGACATGAACGATCTGCTAGGTTACGCTCTGAGTCGGGAGGGACCGTGCAGAAGAGTGGCAAATACACATGTCATGGTCTGGAGGTAACGCAATCCTCTTGTACGACGTCATTGTAACGCAGTCTCATTTTGTGATTTAATAAGAGACCGTGACTAGAAATATAGAGTTCCAATCGCCGGCCGGGTTCGAAAAATCGAAAATCCTGATCCTTTGCCTGAAGGAGAAGAAGGACACTTTTGGAGATTTGTCTTCGAATATATTTTTGTATCTTTCTAAAAAATTATTTTATAACGATATGTATTCTATGACAACGTAAAATAATCAGCCATCTGGAATTTTGATATTGGTGGAACCCCAAAATGCAGGTAAATCATAATTACGACTACTTGTTGGAGATTATCTTCATCAGTACTGTGACGTAGCTCCTTTAATGGATAATTCCCCTTTATTCATCTCTAAACAAACGATGGGCCCTTCAAAGATAATCTAAAAAAATGAACATGACTGAAATTCAAGATCACACGGAAAAAGAGCTCCTTCTCAGATTTTGCTCAAAAATTTTCAACTCCTAAGTCATTGTCTTTCAGACCCCAGCGACGAAGAGAAAGTCTGTCGGAATTCTTGGAACCGGATGACGGCGAGTTTGATGGCAGCAGACCTTTCTATAACGGACATCATAGGTATCAATATATCCATCTTTAAATTTCCAGTGAACATGAAGTTCGAATCAAACCTTAGTTGCTACAACCAGGAATTCATTCTCTGTAGTTTGTTTTGTCCGGTCTTCTTGATTGGACAGTGGCTGGTTCAACATTAGATGATGTCTTTGTTTTTCTCCATGGGATGTGCGATTGCTTCATGGTTAGTCCGCTCGTCTCCAGATTGTGTTCTTGGGCAAGGCGCTTTACTCTCACAGTGCCCCTCTCCACCTTGGTGTATAAATGGGTACTGGCAAATTTAATGCTGGGGGTAACCCTGCGATGGACTAGCATCCCATCCAGGGGGGAGTAGAAATACGCCTTGTCGTCTCATGCTACAGAACCAGGAGATAAGCGCCGGCCTGATGGGCCACTTGGCTCGTAAGCATTCTTTACCTTATTTTTCTCCAAGTCATGTTATGGTTCCCTTGTTCACATGTATGCTTTCTAGCGCTTTTCTTGCGCGCTTCAGAGGCATTGCTAAGGTACGTGGTGCCGTTGTAGTGGCACGTGATTTGCGCGTGACGGACAGTTTGCTCTTCTCTTTCTCTTTAGGATGTACTTTCATTCGGAGACAACCCTTCCTATCAGAACAACGGAGAAGGACCAAGACAGTGAAGACGAGACTATCCCAGAATGGATGAGAGTCAAGACAATTCAGGTGGACTTTATAGATGGAGTTAAAACAAATTCACCCAAAGAAACAACTATTTTCGGTGGCAATCTTGTTAACTTTTTATAACACAACACGAAGGTCTCTTTTCGAACTAATCATTAAATCAGACTTTAGATTCAGAGGACGAGAATTTTAGCTTAACAGTTGCCCTTGTGATTGGTATTCCTGATCAGTGCACTGCACTTTCTCAGTGCCTCTTCCCTCTTTCCTAGTTTGTCCGTAGCCGTTTTTCCTTCGTCATACAGTTTAAGCGAAGTGAGCGGGCCAAAACGAGTGCACACCCCTGCCCTTTTGCGTTCGCGCTCGTTCAGTTACACGCGGTTTTGGTTTGTTCGCACCCAGACCCTAGACGATCTCAAGAAGAATAGAGAGACTGTGAACAGACTACCTCCTTCCCGGGAAGAAAGTAGCCACCAATTCATTGATAAGGAAGTAATCTTGAAAAGATGCTGGGCGGTGACCTGATCTCTACTGACATGTTACAGCTATACAGGGAGAAAAGCAATATTGTTTGTCACTTCCTTCTGCAGAAACCTGACTGTACTTACTCTAATTTGTAGTTACTGTAATTACACTAATGTGTGTCTCTTAAAGACCCTGTTGTGTTAATTCGTTTTCAGTTAATCGACGAGTTTACGGACGTGAATGACGGAGAAAAACAACTGATGAAACTTTGGAATCTTCATTTGATGAAGAACAGGTTGGTTGACTTTCACGTGTAGTCACACGTTTTGTTGTGTTTTACCGAGAAGTCAACGAGGTTTAGCTGTTATACAACAGAAGGAAAGAATGATGTTCATAGTTAATTACGTTAGTTTGTTTCGTCTGTTTTGTTTTATCTTGTCGTAAATACTGTAGAAGAGAACGAAGGTATTTTAAATTTAATGCGGATTTTCAAGGTTGTGTTTAGCAATCCGTCGTAACATTTTCCAGTGTTGACCGCCCTTGTTGCGTTACCTACCTCAGTGACAAGTTTTACTTTGAGGGTTCTGTCGATTCGGTGATACAACCGTTGAACTGGAAAACACTTTACCACTGGGAAAGCGCCGGAAAACTCACGCTTGTCGGAACGCATGTCGTACCTGATTGGCTAAAATCGCGTAGCCTATGAAAAGCGCGGGAAAAATCCAACAAACCAAGTTACACGTCGTCCCTGATAGGCCAGAAACAGACAATACCTGTTTTCTGATTGGTTAGGCAAGTTAAACACGTTATTTCTTTAGAAATGAAAACAAATGTTTATACGTTGTATGCACTGAATGAGAAACACTGGTTAAAAAAGGTATCTATCTATATTTGTTGAATTTTTTTTTCTGTGTTTTAGTTACATTGCCGACTTCCAAGTAATCGACGCTTGTCGCTCGTTCATCGACAAAAACAGCCAAGAACTCAAGGAAAAGAACTTGGAAAGGAATTTTCTGCTTCACCTTATAAATCTGCACGACTTCAACTTGATCACATCTAGTCAGATTGAAGAGATCACTGGCAAATTGAGGGATGTTGGAAAGAGCTTGGTCCAGTGACGTGTTGAGAACAGTGTACTTAACTGTTAGGGGCTAGATAGTAGACACTGATAGGGGGTCATTTAAAGTGCCTAAACACTTCCATTAAGCTTTGGAGAATGCTAGTGTTCAAATACTTTGACTGTTTCTTGGTGTCGCGAGTTACGGAAAGTTCACGGCGACTGTTCACGCCCTAACAACAAATCGCAGTTCTGAAACGCAACTAAACAACACCAAGGAACAGTCGATATTTTACTGAGGAAGCTTAAACTTTTTGTGTCTGGTTGAAGGCATCTTGCAAAGAGGGAAACAAGCGTCATTTTTCTGTCTTGTCCTGATGGTAGTAGGCGACAAGTTTGGTCGCCATGACGACACGTCATGTTGCTTAGCAGCAATTCTGACGTAAACCTGGGGTCCTGGGAAATCTCTCAGATGGAGTTCGACCGAAAAAGGTGCTGTTTCCTGAACCTTCAAAATTGGCGGGAAAACCGTTCTAAAAATAACCCAACTTGTACAAAGGTTGATCCAAAGACACTGTATGGGAGGTGACTCTCCCGGTTATGTACTCTTGACCAAAGAGAGGGATAGATAGTGGTAGTAGTGATTGTTTTGTTATGTACATATTAGCCTTTTCTATGTATTATGTATGGAATTATTGCATGACTGTTTAGACTACAAGAAGTTTACACTTTAATGGTACTTTCACTTTATGAACCTTCAATTTGATAATCATTTTCACTTCTTCTTGTACAGATAGCAAAAAATTTCAACGCTTATTTTTCTATTTATTTGATATGAAATGACATACTTTGGTTGAAGAAATTTTATACCCAAGTGAACAAGCTGACTTACTGCAAACTTTGAATACAAAACGCTGAAAAATCCAACGAATTATACTGCAAACTATTATTAATATTTCCCCGTGTAACCTTACCATACTACATTTTACTGTCGCCAGGATCTGCTACTTACATAGAGTTATCGAGCAAAGGTAGCTTATGCTTTGTAGAGGGGTTATTTTTCGCGAGCTTTTTCACGAAGCATTTTAATGAGATGCATTATATGTATTAACCAATCCTCAACAATTCAAAGCAACACATTAGGATCATGAGAATAAACTTCCTAAACAAAAAGGAAAATTTGTCGTAATATATGTAATTAAATTCTCCTTGCTATCAAATATAAGAATTGCGTACAAACGGGTCGGGAGAATTTGAATGTTGACATGAGGGCTTACCAAGCTAAATCCAAAACGTAGTCACGCTCAAAACGTACCTCGAGCTTATGATCTTTCCCGTTCTTTTTTCCATCTTCTCGACTACTTTTTGTGAAGTTATTTCGGTTGATTATTTGAAATTTGTGAATTTTTAAGACTGTGGCATTCGCTTCAATGTAATTCTGACGGGAGGGAGGGAAAGTTTAACAACTTATTAAAAGATGTATAGATTCCCAATTTCGGTGTTAAAACGTAACTTCGATTTTATGATTCTTTGTGCAATGGACAATTTTGCCAATCATTCTGATCACGTGCCTACTCTTTTTTCATGCAGTTGTAAAAGATACTTTCTTTCTAGATGGCGGTTATGAAGAGGATCTCGGATCAACCATGAGAACGAGATTGCACTCGATCTTCGAAACGGGAGGGAATGAGATTGAAATATCTGGCAAAAAATAGAAAAGTTTGGGCACTCGCGAGGTTACCCTTATTCGAAAATTTCGGAAAACATTTTTCATTCATTCAGTACAGTCCAGCGGAAAATGCGGTTCCACGTGCCATTGGAAATTTACTCAAATTTGACCCCGGCATTTTTGCTGATTAACGGGATGGCGCCAAAGTATCATGAAAGAGTAATGAGAAGAAATTCTAATAAGCAACCACGACGGAGGATGTCAAAGATAGTGTCTTTTTGTATTTTACTGTCAAAATGTTGTATAGCTGGTTTTCACATGACGTCACTAAAATTCGAACCACAAAACTATTGATCTTCCTGAGATTTTACTTAAATGATGTATAAGAGCAGCTGAAAACTAATATTCATACAAATTTTCGCTCCGAATGGGTTCTTGGTTGTGTGATACGCTACGCTTGAATTTCTAAGCTTTTGCGTGACGCGGCATTTACATGGCGGCCTAGAGAGCTGTCATGATGGTTAAAAAAGTGACTTATTTCGGGAAACTTGGCTATCTGAACAGTTCATGTCTTAGAAAAAGTATTATTTTAATGTTTTAGAGTTCCTCGACGGATAAACTTACGCTTTTGTAGCAAAACTCAGTGACAGATGTTTCTGTTGGTTTCCGGCCGCCATGTTGGTGCCCATACGGGTGGGCACCAACATGGCGTCTCCATACAAATCTCTATAAATTTGGGTAAAAAATTTCTCCGCATATCTCGCATAAGAAAAATTGCTGTGACCAGAATTTTGGCGAGAGTCTTTGCATATTTACCTTCTTTCATTTCCCAGATTCTGGACTTTATCTATTGACCGGTTTTGATTTTTATTTTGATCTATTTTGAATTGCGTGACACTGAAAACCAGCAATAGGGCCTGATTACCAAAATGTGTCCTTGATACGATTATCAAGTTCATCTAGCTAGAATTATAAGAACTACATGGAGACTGGTGAAGGGATTTGAAAGTTTCTGAGCCACCTTAAATTTTAGATAATTTAAATGGATACTAAATATGTCGCGAAGCGCGATTTATGACTGTCAATTCCAAACCTTCGAAGGTAAGTTATTGACACCTTTGTAATAAAAACATCGTATTTTCGTTTAAAGGGTTAAGTCTTCTCTCAATAAGTTTTCTCTGCAAACGTCGTCTTTGCGAGTTTGTCTGTCTTTTCGGAGACCCGTGGAGATTGGTGTGCATTATTTTTGAAAATGTTCAAATAAATTTCAATACGCTTCGTACAATACCATACCATAAAGTTGAATTCACGAATAACAGTCAAAATCAAACTTTAGCAAGCTACTTACCAAATAGAAGACGCTTTTTTCAGGTTATATTAGCGCTCACAACACGACAATATCGCTATAAAATATAATTTTTAAAATATAACGCTATCCCATGGGTGGGTCATTGACACTTTTCTCATGGTCCCACCAGGGGGAATTTTGCGCCAGCTGCCCCACGGTGGGGAATAATGTCAAATGTACCTCCCTTGGGAGGGGGTGGGGGGCGGACATGAGAGGGTTTTGGAATTGCAGAGCCATTATACACGGTCTGGCTCCAAAATTACTTCAACGCCATCAAAGTCAATGAAAGGGAAATGTCATAAGCTGTAATCAACGAATGTTCACATAATATTTTCAGCCTGCAATTGGCAGAAAAATAAGACTATTCAGCCTGGGCCGGAAAAACAATATCCTTATATTAAAAAGAGTGGACCCATTTTTAAAGACCCAATTCAGCCAGCTTTGATTTTATGACTATCATCGCATAAAAAAAATAAGCTGCCAATGTACGGTATGTCACATCCGGTTGAGTATCCCATCATACGCTAAAAGCCCAATCTAAGATCACGTGTCCAGAAACCTGATGTCTTCGAAATATGGCGGGTGTTTCACTGGCAAGGTAAGCAAGATATTCCGCATGGCGTTTTCTGTTTTCATTTGCCCTTCTGTGGCTTGTTCGTATATTATCATTTGTAAGATTTATTCCTTCAAATTGAAAATTAACTTGCAGAAGTTAATGCAAAGGGAAGGAAGCGTTTTTAGAAGGCGAATTTTGAGCACATGGCAATAACAACACTTCATTAGGGCTTCAATACCGCAGGCAGTAAATAAGCTATTTTATCATGATCACAGAGTTGGTCTTCATAACAAGTAGTGTTCAAAAACCAATAGCTCTGCATAATTTTGAACCTAGCTGGAAGCTAAATTGTAGGGCTTTCATTATAACGTTTTTATTAGGGCAACTTGTTTTCAGAGGTAGATGAAAACTTTTTGAACTGAACTTCTTCATAAGAAAAACTTTCCTCTTGATGGTCAAACCAGGTGGGCAAGATCATCCTCACAGCTGGTCAATTTTCCTGGTGCCTGGCCCTTATTGATACTCCCTGTTGATGTTATCCTTCTAATCAAATTAGTACTAAGGCCATCCCCCCCTTTTTTTTTGTTTATTGTCGAATGCGTTTCCTGATTTTGGGTCAGTCGGTCAGAAAAAGAAAAAAAAGCAACAATAAAATTGGAAAAGGAGTCTGTAGGTAGGTGGCCCGGTACCTCAGCATAACATCCGTGGAGCCTGGAAACAACAAGGTGTGGTCACAAAGTCAACCTCGCGGCAATTGAGGAAGGAAAAAGTCGACGTCGTCGTTAATATCAAACGAGAACAGGGAAAAACTAAAAATCTGTGAGGCAAAAAATTGCTTATGTTTCAGATTAAAGTGACAATTGTTTGAAATAATGTGTTATTGCCTTCATTGTCTTCTGTGTGACTTTTTTTTTTGAAAACGCGAAAATCTGGGTCGGTTGGACAACGCTAAACAGAGAGAAAATGGGGGATGGCCTAATCCCTGAATAAAGGTCTAGTTAGCCGTACATTACATTAGTATTATTATTATATGGCTAGCTCTCTGACCAGACAGGATTAGCCAAATCTTGGGCTGTGATTGGCTACCCCAGCAGGCAAGATGGTGCTATCTTGCCATGTAGGGTTTATGTGCTTTGGTATCCCTGGGCATCTACGCCAACTCTCCTGGATTATCTGGGAGTCTGCCAGATACGGACCAAATCTCCCGCTCTCCCATACGGGTCACCACATCTCCCAGATAATATGAATAAAAGCACATAAAATACACTTTTCAGACATATTTTGGCCAAATTTTGGCATTGTAGGGAAAACATTTTGGATATTTGATGCATTTTTTGAGATTTAATTGGCAGATCTCTACTTGGAGCAACTTTTTTAGGGTCAGAAAAAGGTACAATTGGTAATCTTCTGGATTTCAACTTTTTTGGGTTGACATCTCTGCCTGGGGTACTCCCAGAAAAATTTGGTGGGGGTGTGCAGCCTGCTTCCCAAAACCCCTACACTATTAGATTTATAACCAAAATCTGCGATTTCCCCTACCGTATTTATGACCAGACCAAAAATTGATACCCTACTGATGACCGTTATGGCTGGTACAGTTGCCCTAAACATAATTTTTGAAGGGCTTTTCTTTATGGTCTTATCGATAATGATGAAAAACTAGCTTCTTCTAAAAAAACATATCCAATTCAAGAATAGAGTACAAAAGCCATATCCTATTTGAGACCAAATTGGCCAAAATTAATACCCTTTCCGGCTGCACATACCTATATAGCCCATATAAGGGAGTATGTCCCACAAGAAAAATGGGTCTGTCCCACAAGAAAAATGTGTTCTCTATTTATAATGATTTCTTTATCGACTACCGGTAGGCTTGGTCGGTCAAGATGCTGAATATTGGCCTTGTTCGTTTTTGCATGTTTATAGACCTTGACTCTGTTTTGGCCCAAAAGAAAGAACTTGGCCATTACGGGGATTTCAAAAAGGGCCAGGAACCGGGCAAATTGAAAGTTTGTACAGTCAATATTCTCCGCCTGATTTGACCATCTAGAGGAATGGTTTTCTAAAAAGAAGTTCAGTTGAGAAAGGTTTGCCCACCTGTGAAAACCAGTTACCCTCCTGCTGAAGATGTTAATGAAAACACTGCTAATATCCAGCCATCTTGACCTTATGCTTGGTCAATAACTTGTTTGTTATTAGACTGAGTTGAGCACAATTCAGGGTCAGTAACTGGGTGAGTATAAATGTCAAATCTAAAAAGCACTTGGAATGAGGACGATTACTAATAATCCTATCAATAACCAGTTTCAAGATTGAAAAAAGTGTTAAGGGAACTTCTTTTGAGCACAAAACTCTGTAGTGTATCCATAAGATTTTAACAC
This sequence comes from Orbicella faveolata, assembly GCF_042242905.1. Lineage (NCBI taxonomy): Eukaryota > Metazoa > Cnidaria > Anthozoa > Scleractinia > Merulinidae > Orbicella > Orbicella faveolata. Next base: position 20,457,285 of record NW_028301547.1, on the reverse strand, counting down.
AGTGACTATAGAAAATGTTACTTAAGAGGAAATGCAAATAAGTGGCATGTGAATGGTGTGGGTATCCAATTACACATCCAATTGCAAAAACAAGCATTGCAACGGGATACCTGTTATTGCACTCCCAAGTGACTGATGAGTGATAAATTTGTTATAGCTAGGATTATCAAATAATTTGCGAGTTCTGATTAGTCAATGACACATGCACATTGAGGGTGCAGAGTGCAAAATGGAGTAATTGTAGAGAACAGCTTGAAGTTTGTATAGTCACTCAGACTTCAATTTTAAATAAAGAATGAATGTATGTAATACAGTTACTTTAAGCCGTCACCTCATAAATGTACTTTTGTTTGTTCCTACAGAATGAAACATCAAACTGAAAGGAGCCTAGATTTTCAAGACAAGACATGATATCAACATGGAAACTATGATTGGTAGGTAAGTGATAACAATAGCTATTAATAAAATAAGATAACCAATAATCAGAGTTAACTGGGAGATCTGCTATTGGTCAGCTGATGATTGCCTCTGGCATGTGTAGTTGAGTATTTGCTGTGAAGTTATCTGGCACAGCTATCTAGCACAGCTATCTGGCTTTTCGTTTTGGCGCACAAGCAAGTTTACAAATGAGGCGCGTTTCGAAGGAATGACGTTGGAAGCTTAGAAACTAGAGCCTGCATGAAAGCCATTGAGTTTTGAGGTTCCTCCGTTCGTCCACGAATGGAGCATTCTGATTGGTCAGAAGTGACAGGCACCATTGTTGCTACAAAAATAATAAATACCAAGACAGTTTAAAATTTGTCTACTGGCATTCTAACAACTACACGCCTGCTTGGATAAACAATGACGACCTTCACCCTAGTTGAGCCTAACCAAGTAGATCGTCATTGTTCGTGTTTTGAAGGAGCAAATCTTTGTTTGTTGATTCCGGTTCGATCGCACTCAAAGAGACTGGCAGGTTCTCTCGGTTTTGTTTTGGATACCTTCCTAATCACAGACAGGCCATAGCTGGAAATATGCCTGCATTCGCAGGCTATCAGACTTCAATCTGGTGTGGAAACAGAAGTCAGTAGTTGACGTGTGCTTCGAACAGCACTCTTCACCTTTGCATCATCACAGCTTGTAGCAACTTCAATTTCAGTGAAAAGCTGGTACAAGTTTCTTGTTTTGTGGCCACATGGATTACAATTGTTGTCTGGAAAACTCTCAGACTTCACAAATGTTAGACCAATGTTTTGACTGAACACTGCCAGCACATTGCCGCAGCTACTGTACCATCCCAACTGGAAACTTAAAACAAGTTTTCCGTTGCTTTCCAACCAGATACCCCTGCACTGTACTTGATGTTTAAGTAACACTTACATACACGGCAACAATCATTTGCTCTATTTTTGACAATTTTCTTTGGAGTTCCTGTGCCATCCATGAAAGATTCATGTTTCTAATAAACTCCCAGGTGTAACAAGTTGTCATGTTTGTTTACATTTTCCTTAGTTTCTAGTGGTTGATCATTTGATACTTGGCACATGAGGATTTGGCACCTAATTGTCAGTGCCTAAGGGGCAGAATTGAAAATTCAATTGCTTTTGTGCAGGGTCTCGACTCACAGGCGCACTTTGCACACCGGCTCATCTCACGTGTCTCTCTCATGGGTTCACTGCCAGGGTCCCTGGCCCAAAACGCTAAAGCTTGCTCACAGGCTATGCAGTGGATAAAGCTGGACTGCATGTTTCTTTGGGTATACTGACTTGGTCCATTTGCAATAAAAAATACATTATTATTAAAATAAATTTACTGGCATAAATGTTAAGGGCCCATTAACCGATCTTTGCAAGCCGTTGCTAAGGAAAATTTATTCTCATATAACCTCATCATTTTTGGTTAGTTCAGAGTCATTTCATGTGTTTTAACTTTTTCATGATCAGTAACACTATTGATGATGTCATCAGGCCACGCCTATGGTCATGTGACTAATACAGAAAAAATGCAAAGGCTCCCAGGCAAATTACTTTATCAGGATTTTTTCCATTGATTTAATACTTTAATTTAAATCCTCGTTACGCTATGCATCGATTTTGTTTCATTTTTAAAATGTCAGATTTTGAGAGGATTTCAAAATATTGAAAAGTTCGTAATTTTCTGAAAAAAGTTTGATTTTGAAAAAGGAATGCATAGCTATGTTTCCGACATTGGCTTTAATCGAAATTCGGCGAAAAAGGCTGGATTTAAGGAAAAACCATGTTTCCTGTATAGCATTTAAAGAAACCGGAAGTGCGCCAGATATCTATTGAAAGTTACCCTATCAACGCGTGCGCAGTTTACACTACCAGTGCACTTCGGTAAGATCAAACAAAGCCACACGGAGTTAGTTTTTCTCTTTCTATTGCTCTTGTTTTTCTGTCTTTCTCTTATTTTGTCTTTGTTTGTACTTTTTTTACTTTACATTTTGTGAAACACAAAGAAAAACATCTAAAATATATGCAAATTTGTAAGTTTTTGAGTTATTATTATTTTCCGCGGTCAGGCTGACGTAAGTAACCAGAAGTGAAATTTCACCTCCTTAGCAACACGCGCGAGCGCGCACATGAATTGGTTAATGGGCCCTTAAAGCACACATCACATCACACTGAAAGTTGTGAATATCTGTTTTGTTTGGGCTTCAACCCTTGCCTATGCAAACATTGGGCAAAAACCATGCCTGCCTGTGTTAGTGTCCTGTCAGTGATGCTTTGCACATTTTCTTTGCTAATGAACTTTGCAAAATGGCATTACAGAGGGTCTAATGACTATACTTCAAAAATTTACATCTAGCCAGTGCTGTCATTATAGTCTCTGTGACCTGCTTCCTGTATTTCTACACCTGTAACAAACTCAGGCCTTGTGGGGGAATTTTACAGCCAACAAGCAAGTTCACCTGCAACGTCAAGGTTGTGTCAATCATATTCAGCCACCTCAGCCATAATAGGTGTTATAGGTTATGACAACTCTAAGAACATGGTTTTACATGGACAACTTTTGCAGTAAATGCTTTCTGCCTTGACTAGCCAAGAAGTTATTTGGCATCTCAAAAACAACCAAATCACTGCATTAAAAGCAGTTTCCCACAAACCTTTGGACATCACTGAGTTACTGTGTGACAAAAACAATTTATACGTTAAGTATAAAGAATGAACTTTCCAATCTGATATCTTAATTTCAATATGCTTATATTGGCATCAACACAAATTAACATTAGTATAAGGTTATGCAGAGAAGGTCCTTCAAGAAGCTCTGAAGACAGATTCTGGTAAGGCAGAGAACATCTCCATCATGCCCAGGGTTTACCACCCTAAAACACCAGGAATATCAGTGTTGTTTTCGACTTCAATGCAGCAAGTTTGCTGGGACATCCCTTAACAACCAACTACTCCAACGGACTTGTGAAATACCTAATAACTGTTCACCCTTTTGGAGCTGTCTCTACCCCAAGCTGCTCCAGCTACGCCCTACAAATGACAGAAAGTGATACTGGAGAAAACTTTGGGAGTGCTGTTGCAAGGACGAATCACCTAAACTTCTAAGCAGATGACTGCCTCAGCACAGAAACCAAAGCCAAGGAACAAATCGAAAGTTTGCATCATGCATGCTCTGAAGGTGGATTTTGTCTTACCAAGTTCGTCTGCAACCAACAGAATGTCCTTGAGTCCATTTTTAAGAACAACAGTCCAAAGATGTTAAAATGTTGGATCTAAACTACGATGAGCTGCCTATTGACCAGACTCTTGGTGTGCAGTGGTGTGTCATTAGTCTGACACTTTCAGATTTCACATTACCATTTAGGACAAAACACTCACAAAAAGAAGAATACTTTGAATTGTATCCTCCATCTACGGCCCTTTAGAATTTTCTGCATCATTCACTCTTACTGCTAAGAAGTTGCTTCAACACCTTTGTGCAGAACAGAAGCTAGAATGGCATGATGACTTCCTGACTCCTACCTAAACTGCTTGGAAAAATGGTGAAATTTAAAGTTGCCCCTTGTTGTGTGAAGCCCATAGGCTTTGGAGAGGTGAAGTCCAGACAGGTCCTCATTTATCCAATGAAAGGTCTGTGGGCCATGGTTCAGTGGCATATTTACATCTTTGTGATGAAACCTATTGTGTACACTGCCCTTTCCTGATGGGAAGAGCGGGCCTCACACCATTCAAGAAGTGTCAATCACATGCCAGTGGCACTGTATCTGTCCATTTTGAACAGTACTCAGCAGCCAGGCCACATTTTTGTGACGTCAATTCCGTCCAAGAGATTTTGTCCAAATGGCTTCCAACAAACCTTTTAACTACCTCTCTGGGTTATGGCTGCTCTTGAGCCATATTATTTTGAGCCAAACATGCTCCAAACTCCAAAATGATAGCATTGAAGATAGTGAAGTGTAGTATTGCTTGGAAAAATAGATTTTGCTGACCTTGTTAAGGATGCCAAGTCAGTTTCTTCTTCCCACCAACTTCAAGTGGGACGGAATGACATCACATAAACACAGCCTGGCTGCTTAGACAATTTCAAAATCGCGGCCTCTAAAGTCGCTTCTTTCGAGAATTTCTTCAGGATATTGGGCACTTCAGAGGCTGAAACTTTGGTGAGTGGAAAAGCAGAGTGTTTACTTGCCATAGGTGAAGACAAGAAAAGTAGGCTTTTTGGAGTGACCTTCTCCTTTAAAGGTGATTATGTGGTATTTGGCAGGATGATGCAAACGATGTCAATGACTTGCTCAATATTTTGATTACATGAACCTGCAATGATTGATTAACACCTGTCATTTTGATTGACAGCTGTCAAAAACTGACTCAGAAAAAAAGCGTGCATTTTGACAAGTGCAATGCAATACTTTTATGTTGAGGGAAATGTGTTTTAGTCCTCTGATCATATGGAATTGGCAGCTATTGTTTCAACAACCTTTTAAGAAAGTCAGATTTTTTATAATAGCTTTTTACACGGCTTTTATATTGAAAGTATTCATTTGCTTAAGAAACACTTCAAAATATTATACATGATTCAGTATTCTATTTACCTTTTGGATTGTCAATGTTGTATGGAATATAAATCAGTTCTTTTTTCAATATATGGTATATATAATTATATTACTCTACGTACATACATACATACATACATATATTTTTGATGAGGCAGGTCTGCGTCTGGCAACCCAGAGGGCTGGTGTGGACCTGCCATAAAATATATACCTAAGAACTAAAATCTAAAATTATTAAAAATACATCCTTTGGATTCAAAAGCTACTAAAAGATAATTTAAAATGACTTAAAATTTACATTTCTATTAAAATTAAGTATAAAAAAGAGTGTTTTAAAAAAATAAAAATGCACTATTCTTAGATTTAATAAGGCACGCCTCTTTCTCGAACTGTATTTGGTCTAATGTTTTTGAGGCTAGTTTAAGTTTTTCTTTAAAAAGCTGAAGAGAAGTAACGTTTCTTATGAATGTTGGGATGGAATTCCACACTATAGGGCCTCTATACCTTATGCTATTTCTTCCGAGTTCACTATGATAACGTGCTAGCAAGAAGTCATTCGAGCGCCTTAATTTGTAACTAGTCTCATTTGTGCGAGTTCCAAGTAGGGCCGTAAGCTGCTCCGGTAGAATATCATTATGCACCTGATACATTATCGATGCGAGCCTCCGCTTGTAGATGTAACTCAATGGCTTCCATTTAGCCCTTTTAAGGGCATCACAATCAGGAGTTCCACTAGGGAGTTTATGGATTAGTTTTGCAGCTTTTATGTGTAAATGCTCTAGGTCATTAAATGAAGACAATGAACAGGATCCCCATATGGCAATGCAGTAGGTTATGCTTGGAACAATGCCTTTTTAATAGATTTCTTCAAGAACACAGGTAGGCAGTCCTTTCATAGACTTTAGGAATTTTAGTTTTCCTCCAAATTTGGAGTGGAGCATTTTAATTTGAGGTTTCCAGTTCAAGTTGTGGTCGATTACAACACCCAAGCAGGTAGATTTGGAGGTGAAATATATGTATGAGTTGCCAAATATCAGTGGTCTCATAGGGCCGACAAATGCGTGTTTGCAGATTAGTATTGCTTCCATCTTGCCAGTGTGAACAGTCAAGCGATTTTGGTCGCACCAGCTTTTAAAATCAATTAATATTCGGTTTAACGCATCCACTATTTCTTCAACGTCCTTCCCAATGTAATACACGGTGGTGTCATCGGCAAACATATGAATAAATCCAGTTGCGGACGAGTTGGGTAAATCATTTGCATAAATTGCAAAAAGTCTAGGACCTAGGAGGGAACCTTGAGGGACCCCAATATTGACTGGTCACAGCCCAGATCTTACTCCATTTACTGTGGCAAATTGGCATCTATTTGAGAGGTAACTTACGATCCACTCATGGAAACCACCTGATATTCCTGCAGCTGATAATTTGAGTTGAAGGATGTTGTGGTCAACGGTGTCAAAAGCTTTTTTGAAATCAATAAATAGTACTCCGACTTTGTGGCCAGTATCAATTGCCTTTTTCCATGTTTCAGTGAGATAGACGAGTAATGATTCAGTGGAGATTCCTTTCTTGAACCCCCATTGGTTTGAGTGAACAAGGCTATGCATCTCGAGATGATTGTCTAGAGAGTCGCAAACAATACTCTCTAAGATTTTGCTGTTTAAATTTAGCATCGTCAGAGGTCTATAGTTCGCACAATCTGACTTGGACCCCTTCTTGAAAACTGGGATTACTTCTCCAATTTTCCAGTCACTCGGGTGGAGGCCGCATTGAATACTGTTCTTAAATATACTGAAGAGACCTTCAAAGAGGGTGTCGCCTGCCTCCGCCATTTCACGTGACATTATTTTGTCAGGACCCCCTGTTTTTTGTTTTATCCAAGATAGTTTCAGCTTAATGTAACATCCCATGTTCAAGAAACCCTAGAAAAGTGTTGCATTCGTGACAAAACGTCCATTTTTGCTATAATTGTACAGCAGCCAATATTGCCACACTTTTATTACACATAGAGACATAGTTGAGATAGATAGGAGTCCCGGGGACGGGAAATTGTCTCTTTTTTTGTGGCCAGGAGTGAGGAATAGGCCGCTGAATAAGAAAAAAATGTCAAATCCCCTGGGGTATGCCCAGGGGAGGATAGTAACAGGTGGAATTGAACCATGCATTATCCTTTATTTTGCGAATAATGTGACTCTTAAGCCGGGATAATCCGGCGTTAGGGTTTCTGATGTGTTCCTTGTTTTAGTAGACTTGGCACAAGTCAACCTTTGCTTTTATCTCCCTCGAGCAATGTGAAAGTTCAACACAGGCGAGGAAAAAATTATATGAAAGGACTTTTAGAAAGTCTATGGTTTAAGTAATAATATTTTCTGTTTCCGGTTTTATTAATTCGGCATTTAGGATTTTTTATGCGTTCGGGTTTTATTAATTTTGTGTTCTGGGTTTAAGTATTCTGGCGTTCCTGCATTTTGCCGTTCCAGGTTTCAGTGCTGCCACTAATATATCGTTCATATCTATTCTTTGCTTATAAATAAGCTGAAATAGAAAAAGAACAATTTCAGTATTTGAAAATGGTAAAACTGAAGATCTGTCGTGGAAGAAAAAGCCAGTTCGTTGTTTCATGTCAAGTCGCAACTAATCTATGTTGCGTTTTGGCAGTTACCTTTTGTGGTTTCATCTTGCATCTGATTGGTCGCAAAACAATAAATATTCCAGAAATTTTCTCTGGTGTTCACAGTTTTACAGGAAAGGCTGTAAGACAACAAGGCATTTGGTGTTTTCGTGTCACAGTGTTCGTGGTTCACAGCAGACTAAATTATGTTGTGCAGGAAATGTTAAAATAAACAAAAAAATATGTCTCATAACTGGTGCTGTCCCAAGTTCATTTACATGACTGAACAACAGCATGTGCTGTGAACTGTCGAACAACATGAAATGGGGACCTACACTTCAGGTGCAGGAAAGAAGAGGTGGGGAAAGTTGTGCCCATGGGGTGCAATGGGCACTGGCCAGAACTCACTGTTCCCTGAGTACAACACTAGATTACGTTACATATATATTGCAGCCACTTCAAGAAACAAAACTGTTCATTACTTTCTTTAATTCAGCTTTAAATGTAACAGTAACATCGGATAAATTAATACACAAAGGATGCAAGGAAAGGTGCTTTACAATGTGTTCTTATGTGTTTATAGTTTTAGTAATTTTGTGTTCCCAGTTTTGTTAATGCAGAGTTTAGGATTTTTTATGCATTCAGGGTTTTAGTAATTTTGTGTTGTGGGTTTTAGTAGTTTAAGTACATGTATTCTGGCATTTCCCAGTTCCAGGTTACAGTCGAGCAAATCCTTTGAAGGTGGATTTTGACGTGATGCGAACTTAAATGGTTACTTTCAGCAGCGCAGACATCACGTTTCTTTTTTTTTTAAATAGATGTTTTGGTTTTCGAAAGAAGTGGAGAAATAGACCAAAAAAAATCAACCTGATTGCTTTTGCTGTCTCTTACCAGATAGAAAACAGAGAAGTAAGAAGAAAGTCTATGTACTGAGACTTACGAGGAAAGAAGCTCACTTTCAAACATCAGATCCCATACAACGTGAGTCATGATTTCTTTGTTTCGTCGGAGTAGTTGCTACTATTACTGTACTTCTCCCACCTGTACTAGGGACAGTAACACACAATGCTGGCAAAAATGAATGAATGCTGAAGTGGTTGTTTCAATGTTGTTCAGCTGTTTCAAGAATCTTTTGTTACGTTTATGTGATGAGATATTCTGGCTGTGCTTGGGGTACTGTTGTCGATGAATTTTCATTTATGGGAGGAAGGACCAATTTCTTTACAGTGTATGTATTGTTATTTTGGAAATTGAAGAGACATGGTGGTCTAGTGGTTAGTGCACTGGACTGCACATCGAGCAGTCTGGTTTGTCTTGGGCAAGATTCTTTGCTCTCTCAGTGCCTCTCACCACCCAGGTGATTGGGACCTGAAAACACTGACCCTCAGTCCCCAGACCCCTACTACGGAACCCCTCCACAGACCACCCCCAAAATAGAATAAAAATAATGAGTAAATAAAGATTTCACTAACGGGTTTTTTTATTAGATTACTTGTGTTGGGGAAATTTTGAATGTTGCATTGTGCAAATGTGACAGACTTGGGGTTAGGCTCGGGCGCAAGTTACATCATTGCACATTGCCATTTCCTTTGTTGTGGCTATATATGGAAGACCAGGAAGCCGCTGGGAAAGTTGGATGGTAGCCTTGAAATTTGTGCTCCTTCCCTTGCCATTTTGTTTAGTCCATTCTCCCATGGGTTCATGAACTCATTCCAGGTTTCACAATTTGCTCAGCAGAATTACAGACACAATCAAGCTTAAATGACCTAAAAACATCTTCCATGTCAGATCCATAGCCAGGAATGGAAGGTAAAAACTTTCCCTCTTTTTGCCAGCAGCTCTCCTTATGCCGAAACAGCTTTTAGACCTTATTTTTGGGATTTTAAAAACCGGCAAGTCTGTTAAATGTGCACAATGTAATGCTAGAAATTTCACCTACACAAATAATCTATTAGACAACTCATAAGTGAAACCTTTATTCATTATTTTTATTTTATTTTGGGGTGGTCCCTAGAGGGGGTCCTTAGGGGTAGTCCGTGGACCAGTTCGTAGGGTAGTCCGGTGTCCTGGTCTGTAGTGGGGGTACGGACCAGGACTAGGGGTCAGTGTTTTCGGCAGAGTTCCCACTGGTTTTGATAGTTAAGGGTCCTTGGGACCCCCAGTTCCAAAGAGTTGGGGGTTCTTTTTGCTTTTCAGGGGTCCTTTGCCTATTTATCAAAAATTTTCGGAACTTTTTTCCTGCATCCCAAGGACACACTTTGCCAAAAAAACTGTGCGTCCTCTTTATTTTTTGTGCAAATAAGATGCACACCTGTGGGTTAACGGGAGCTCTGTTTCAAGTTACCCCAGGTGTACAATTGGTACTTAGTGAATTCTGTTTTGGAGACTCACCCAGCAGACTAGTGTCCCATCTAGGGGGTGGGGGAGAGGAGAAATACTTTTTATCACTTTATGCCTTCAAAACCAGTACAAGCTGGTGGTGAGGTGTTTTAAATTACTTGCCGTGACACATTCTGTTTCTGACTTGATACAAAACAGAGAAGCAACCATAAAAGTATGTGTTGAGACTTGAGAGGAGAAAGAATCACAATGGAGCATTGGATTCCATATTAAGTGAGTCACATGTTCTTTGTGTTTAGTTTCATGTACATATACTAGGAATGACAGTGCACACTACTGGTGAGATGTTATAACTGTTTTGCTGTTCATCTTTGTCACCCTTCAGGGGAAGTTAGGGTGTGAAATTAATTGTTTTGTGGGAGCTGGAAGGACACAGTGGTCTCATGTTTAGTGTACTGAACTGCACATCAAGCAGTCTGGGTTTGAGCCAATGGTTAGGGTCTAGTGTGTTGTTTCCTTGGACAAGACACTTAACTCTCACACTACCTCTCTCCACCTAGGTGTACAAATGGGTACTGGGTGAATTTAATACTGGTTGCTAGCCCTGTGGCAGACTAGCATCCCATCCAGGTGGAATAAAAATATGCCTTATCAATAAATGCAACAGAGACCTGGATAAGCTGTGTTGGTTTGGACTACTTGGCCTGATGAAGACTTAACCTTACCTTCATTTTCTGAACTTGCCCTTGTATGGTTGAATGGCAAAAAATCTGATGGTGTATTTTTTAATGGTGTAAGTTTTGAAATTAAAAGATAAAGGATGTCCTAAAGGTAAGAACATTTCCTGTTCCTTACTAGATACAAAACGGAGAAGAAACAGTAAAAGCTATTTGCCGAGACTCGAGAAGAAAAAGAATCAAATTAAGACTTTGGATCCCTTATTAGGTGAGTCACAATATTATTTTTAATCACTTGCTACATGTACTAGGAATAATTGTAGACAATGCAGGCAAGAAAGGTAAACGAATAGAGATTTTATTGTTTCACTGTTCAGATATTTCAAGACACCCTTGAGTTGTTGCATGACTAACCGGACACAACTCTTCAGGGTTCGGTTATACAAACCTTGCTTAAGAATAGAATGCCTGAGGTACTGCTGTCGATGAATATTCAAATCGTGAGACAAGGGGCCTAATTTGATCAACGACCAATTGCTTTCCAGTTCATGTATCCGTGCTTCCTTAGCCATTAGGCCTCATGAGTGATCAGCTTAAAATTTCTCTTGACGGTCTCAAACATGATCATGAAGGAACTTTGAGGAGTATTTAAAGAGTTATCTCAAAAAGGAATTGTCTAAATAACTCAAAACCAGTAAGGAGAATTTGTTTCTTGACTAAGGACTCTGAGTAAGGACTAAGCAGTGAAAAGAAAGGTTATGAACGGTAGGATATTGTCTTGATATATATCACCAAATTCTCAGAACAAAAACTGAGAGAAATTTACAGCAAAGAACACCAGACAACCTAGAAATTTAGACGTGAAGTGCTAGTTGAAAAAGATCATGTACTTTGCCATTTTCAAGAGTGCCAAAGTAAGAAATGTACCTAATTTTACTTTGCTATAGGAAGTACATAAAAATACTGCAAAGGTTCAATTTAAATGTACAAACATAGGGACCCTATCCATAGATTTTAAAGCTACAACCAAATTATAAAGCATCATAACGGTAAGACATGGCAGTACTGCATATGTCCTGAAAGTGCACGTGAAATAACTTTCTTTGTTACAAACGTCAGTCTCATATTTGTATGATAGAACTTTAATAGTGGGAGAGAAATGCTTCATAACTGTGCAGTTCAAATCACGGAGTTATTTGTTTATTTATTTTTTGCCATGAAATTTTTAGTATTTTCACCGTTAATTTTCCTCTGGGATTTCAGACACCACTGGGAAATGTTCCTGAAATAGCTGTCAAAGTGAAAGTCGTTTTCAGTCTTAATTTCTTTAAAGCCGTCTTGTCAAAACTTGTCAGATCAAAGTTGAACAAGAGAAAATCTTAAATAACCTGTAGATTATTGTAAAACCTATTGTGATTCAGTAATCGTCTTCACGTACCTCTTCGAAAATGGTTTTTGCTTGTTTTCACAAGTATTGCATTTGAACAACAGTTTGAATTTTAAAGCAACTTTGTCTTGCTATTCGCTTGTGTAAATATTTCAATTTTTGCTTGTAGTTTTGCATAAGCTCCGACAAATTACATAATACTAACTGTAATAATGTGAAGCTACCCAAGAGCTTTTTATTGTCAAAAATTTCACGAGTTATTTAAAGATTGGTGACTTTTAACCGCGTATGAATTCATCCTGAAGGAGAAAATGCAAATATTGCTATTTTTTGGCGCGAAATTTTGAGGGTGCTATTATATCTTGCCCGTGAGCTTTTCGTCTGCAAACGTTACAAATGAAGGTTAATTTTAGAATCCTACATTTTAGCCGGTGCTATTTGTTTCGTGTTGCTATTTGTCCGCGTTTTACATGTAAGTTGTTCTTAACAGGGACCTTGCGCAAAATACGACGGCAACAGCAACGATAACGTCACCAAACAAAAGGTTTAATGAGCAAACCAGTGGTTGTGCACGTGAGTTATAATTCTTAGCATATTTCTTTACCGTCCTCTGCAAAACAGCAACGTGAAATGGCCAAATTCTGCGCTGTCTGGAGAACGTGAACCACAACGGCTAATTTTGCGTATTTCTATTTGGAACTGAACGTAGCATATTCAGCAGGAGCAAGTTTTTAATACTGACAAACACTGGATAGTTCCAAATAAATGCGTAAGGTCCCTATATCAGTATGTAAACTTCGGGTATTTCTATGATGATATAACTAAACGACAAGCGCATTCCCAATGAGAGAATTAACTTGTAAACTTTAGTCAAGTATGCACTGTATGTATATTTTTGTCTTTTGGTTTCAGTACATGTATACCCGTTGTTGATAGGCGTTATATTCATCTTTCTTTTAGGCTGCCGTCTCAAGTGAACGTTCAGCGACATTGACATGGACAAAGTAAAGGAAAGCAAAAAACTTCGTTTAGATGTTTCTTCAGTGGATCACGTTTTAAATGTAAGGTAGATTTACAAGACAAAGTTTGAGTTTCTTGCGACAAGATTGTTAGGGCGGAGCTCGTATTAGTGATTTCACAGCACAAAATTTAAGAGTCAAAAGAAGACATTGGAATTATTGTCAGATTAGTGTCTTGTATCTTGCCAGTTTTCGAGGAAGCAGTGAATTGTATTTCACGTTTGTAGATTTAAAATTAAGGTAGAATGTTAGCTTTACCTGGATTAGTTTTTCGCAGTCCGAATTTTCAGCCTTGAAGTCTCGTCATTAAACTCGTCGAAATTACTGTCTAATTGTCTGGTATCTATTTCACAAACTTACTCACATCTTTCTATTTTCCGAGGACGCATTAAATTGATGAAAAGGTTGCGCTTTTGAAAGGGCCAAGAAAAAATATCGAAAAAAAAACTAAGTCTTTTAGTGAAAAAAAAATTGTCCTTAGAAAAAAAAGTCTGCAATTTTACATGGCGTCTGGTTTTGAGTCAAAAATGTACCGAGTCTTTTGGCGTAAAAAATCTTGCAGTATGTAGGAGTTTTTTCCATCAAAAGTCAAAGTATACGCTTGATTTCTGGCTAGACTCTGTTCAAAAGCGCAGAATTTTTTTTCTTTTTGGCAATCCTACATAGTCAAAAAATAGTAAAAGAGATAGCCTACATTTTGACTAGTTACCAGGCCCTTTTAAAAGCGCAACTTTTTTTATTTACTTATTCAAATTGTTTGTAATGAATTTAAATTGACTTAAGTGTATAATTATTGACTTCTATTAGTTGTAGTATTTTTATTGTCTTTAATATTTTCTAACAATGCTTAAAATAATGTACACAATAAAAACCACCGCTTGCTGTTTTCATTTGATTTAATTTTATTGGTTTACAATAAGTGACTAATTAATCAATTGAAAATCAGTTACATTATTTTAAAACGTGTGAAGGAGAAAGTTCGCGTTTAAAAACTAAGACTTTTGGCGGGAAAATTTGAAAAAATTTGCACAGCGTTTCCCCTTACAACTTTTTTGAGAAAAATTCAAAGAGGTTACCCTTCAGAAAATTTTGATCGCAAAATTTCTCAAAGGCAACAATTGACTGAAAATCCCGTCGAAAACAAGTGCACCACCTCGCAAAGAAAAAGCAATTTTGATATTTCAAGATAGTTTGTTTCCGTATCAAATAAATTTTTGCCAATCGGTCTTCAAATTTCATTTTTCAACGAACTTCGCGATGGTTTTAGCGCGAGTTGATGCAAGTGTTCCTCGAGACATGAAAAAGATGAAATGGCAAATGGATCAAATAGGCGACAAAATAAAATTTAATCCCGAAATAGATTTTAAAAACTCGCAGAGATATTGTGAAATACCGTTTCACTTGACGGACTTTAATTTTATATCCAATTGAGTTTGATCTGAAACTGTTTGGAGCTTGCCATTTCATATCTTTCCCTGTCAGACGATAATCTAGATGGTACACTTTGGATCAGTTGCACGGGAGCAAGAACACTTATCAATCAAAATCCAGCCCCCTAAAATTGCCCAATTTCGATGGTTTATAACCCAGTTAAATTTCGAAAAAACTTAATTTTCTCTTCCGATGCCACCGTTCTCTTTTCCCGTGCAACAACCAAAGCGTAAACACCACAAAATAATCAATATCTGGTAGTACAAAGATGTTATTCCTAAAATAACGCAAAATTTCTTTGGTCGTCTTAGTATTTTACGAACTCGTTAAGTCAAAACAATGTTGGAATAATCTACCGTGGAAATTGAAATCTCACTGAAACGTTTGTAAAATATTTTTCTCTCTTTTGAACAAAGCTTATCAAAGAAAATGTTTACTTACTTTTTGTGGACGTCCAGAAATTTAAACGTTAGAAATGACAGGAAAACAAACATGTTTTGCAAAGACGCCACGAGAACTTTTTAATTCATATGCATATACTATCATACTTGTTGAAAAATTTGCTGCTGGTCTGTGTAGTTTTGGTTATGTTTGTTTCAAAATTGTTGGCGGCCTTTTAAATCTTGAAAAGAAATCAGTGCAATAGCTAATTCAAAATGTTTATAGTGCAGAAGTTGCATACGAAAGGTCTCTTTTTGGAGGTCATTCTAGACAATATTGTAATACAGAAAATGGTAGACTCCAATTTGATTTGCAAATATTAAAGCATTTACAGAAACGTGATTTATGTTATTTTCAGTTGTTATCCGCGATCCTGAACTCGTTCGTACTTTAAAGCAGAAATATCAATTCTCCTTAATGATCGCCTTACTTGGTCTTAACTGTATTTGTGAGAATTTGCTAGCGCATCAAGACAAGATCTCCTAGTCGATGATTTTGTTTATCGTTCTCGCTATATTTCTCTGATTTTTCCTTTTGACAACACCTTTTATAAACCAGGTATTGATCTATGAAGCCTAAACTTTCAATATCTAGAGGTTAAACAAACGTTGACCCGTCGGTGGCACTTTCTAAAATTGAGAGTTGAGTAGTATGTTCAGTAACCTGAAAGATATTTTCGATTTATTTCAACGTAGCTGTGGGACGGCGAAGGATAACAATCTCGGTGATCACATGATTCTGAATGTAGTTTGTAATCTGAGAAATCACCCTCTAGCCTTCGAATTTCTTGAAGTAGTCCCAAAACTTTCTTTACCGTTGGGAAATTCTCGAAAGTATTCGATTGATTTTCGGAATACCTCGGGCAGGCGGCTTTGATAATCTTTTACTTGAAAAAACACTGAATATAACTTTGAGGTTTTAGTCGATCTGAAGAGAGTAAAACATTACGTGACAATTTACTTCTAGCAAGACAATTTATTTATTGTAGAGTGAATTTCGTTGTCGTCAAATGTATTTTTTTTCCTAGTCGTACAGGCCATTTAAATCCCCTTTTGCCTAAAACAAACCAAATGTTACATTACTTCGTCGATTTCGAGAAAAAACTTACACATTTTGATCACAAAAATTTAGATGGTGTTGCCAAATACAGTGCCACCGTAAAAACTCAACGTTGTTGATCTACTTAAAATATTTCCGTAATCATTTCGACCAAAATGGTGGCTCCAGAATCGAGATCTCAGGTTAATTACGGCCGAACATTAACTATTGAAAAAATATACATCAGTCGTTCGAAACAAATAAATACCACGACTTTTTCTACTCGAAAGAAAACCTCGACAACTAATCCCCACGACGTAAGCTTCAAATATCTTGCCACCATTTTGATCCAAAGTTATGAAATTAAAATTCTTATCTCTTTGTCATCTCCAATGTTGAATAATCATTAACTCCTCGAAAATTTCAATCTCTTCTTTCGTTCGCCGGGTCATACCAATGACTTTCCTCTTCGCCTTCAGGCCATTTCCTCTCCTTGAAAAGAAGAAAATAAAGAAAAACATGAGCTTTCTCTCTAGACAAATGTATTTCCAAGATACACTATTACTACCAGGGCAAGCAGCGACCAAAGCTCGTGCTGACCCGGCTGCACGTGGTAACGGTTTTCAACTTTCCGAGAGCAACAGAAGAACAGGAAATATCAAACAAATTCAGTGCAAGTATCTTACAAACGTGCGCAAAATTATTTCTTAACCCTCACTGAAACGTTTCCTCTCGATGTTTGCACAACTACACATACGACTATCTGGTTTATGACCGAAGCTCTGTGCAGCGCGGCAACGAAAATTGCGATCGAAGGGTGTAACTAAACTTTAGGGAGATAGAAATTGTTCCGTTTCAGTGAAGAGCAAAGATTAATACATAAACTCACCATTAATATTTTAATATTTTGATGTCTTCCTGCTTTATCTTTTTCGAAAGAAGAACATGGCCAGATCCAACGTCTTCACATCATGACCAAGTGTTTTGTTTGACCCAAATTCCACAAGTAGTCATGAATATTGATTACAAACTAGAACCAATCGCTGACAAAAACGTCGCTGCATATTTTCACGACGAGGATTGTAATTCTCATTGAAAACAGATCATGATCTCTGGTGTAAACCTATTGTATCACTTTGAAAATATCAGTTTCACTTCAGATCTTTACATTTTTAGGCTTTATTAAGACGGTAATGCGTGAAAGTAAATACATTTGTGAAGACTGATTCACGCGGCCGTCATATTTCGTGAAATAAACCTTTTCTGATAATCTTATTAGCCTACGAATCAAAGCTTACAATTAATTAGAGATTGATTGCACGATTCGCAAAATGAATGCACGGAGGGAACCCACGCTAAAAGCACAAGGGAACGTAGGAGAGACTCCACCAGGAAACAGAAGGGGAACGCGTTGGTTGTGTATAGAGGAACGCACTGAACAACGTAAAGCGAAAAGCACGAGAAATAGAGTGGGCTTAATGGTGAATGCACGCGAGGCATGCATAGGGGAACCCCTTGCGCCCCCCTCGGTTTCCCGGCGAGATCTCTCTTACGTCCCCTGTGCATTCAGCGTGCAAGAGGAAACCCACAGTGCAACAAATAGGCAAAGGCATTGGGAAACCCACACCAAAAGTATGGGCGACATGGCAAGGAACTCGCCGGGAACTCGTGTCGGGTGACGCATGAGGCTGTGCCGTAGCTCAAAGCACAAGGAAACCCATAGCCGAACGCGGGAAAACCCACGGCAAGGCACGTGAAGCGCATTATTAACCCAGGGAGGTCACAACGAAAAGGACGGGCAAACACATAAGGAAACCCACTACGAGTTCACGGAAGGCGGTGAGGAAGACCCACAGATTAATGAGCCACTTTGCGTGTGGCGGAAAGTGCAGGGATTAGGAGAAACGAAAAGAGAAAGGTCAGAGAAAATGCACAAGGGAGTGCCCGGTAAAAAAGGATGATTAAGAGTCCGCGGGGTTACGGATGCAAAGGGAAATAGGTGGGAGCCCACATGGAGCCCATGATTTCCAACGGAAATATATCGATTTTGTTTTCATGCCCTTCATTAGATGACAACATTTAGAAGTAATAAAGTCATACAAATATCAAACTTTAAAACCGGTTTAATTAAACTAGGTCTTTCCTTTCTTAACTGTCTCTAGCTTGTTCTTCTTTTCCATTTAAACTGTGACCGAACAGTTTTCCTTATTAACCTACGACTTTGCGCAAAGAAGGCATTACGCAAAACAAGAATTGACTACGAACATTTAAAGAGCTTGTAAACTTAATAACTGCTTTTTATGGCTCTTTGGGTGTTATATTCGAGTAGAAATTGGCTATCAAAAACTGCAAGATTGCTGAGTGACAAAAGCGCTAAGGAGGCAATTCTTTGCCGCGTGGCACAAAAAGTATTCAACACATCGAGCTCAAATTCCTTGGGACAGTTTATCGTGCTGCGCCCTTTCACTATTCAGAAGCTCCATCGATTATGCTAATGAGGAAAATATTGTTAACAGAGATTATCCTAAACGTATAATTCTTCGTTCGCGCGTTGACATTCTCATTTTAATTTGTTACAAGCGAAAGCGTGTATCATCTTCGAATTTATACCGAGGAGCTAGGGTTTAAAAGCTAGGGACTTGTTACAGTGAAATGCCACAGTTTAAAGTCAGTATGGTGGGAGTGGCTCTAAAACACATTGTCCCTTCAAAGTAATTATTTCCTGTTGAAATTTCTGGATTGTGGTGTGGTGGCTCTTTGACAAAAAGGAGGATTTCGGAAAAGTTAAAGTTTATAACTTAGCAAAGACTTTTACAGAGAGACGCCAACTTACTAGTTACTTATTAATTATGTTATGATTTAATAGGGAAGTATATCACGAGTGAACACGCATATACATATCTCACTCTGCACGGAGCAGGAAGTCTGGGCGAGGGAGTTGCAATTTAGATCTGGTTCGAGCTCTGTCATAACTTCCCTAGAGACTTTATGAATACACTCAGTCTCCGTTTTGTGCTGTTCAAAGATAACTAAACTGTCCAGCGCTCGACCACCAGTTGAGCTTGCACTTCAAGTTACAAGCTAGTCTATAGATAGTTGATCTGTTTCTATAAAACCTCTCGTCTCCTTTGCTGGCGTAATTCAGGTATCATGTAACGCCGTTACGAGTTACAATCAAGACTGTAACACCCCATGATTTATAAAGTAAAGTTTTACAAACAAACAAACGAAAAGAAACGTCACAGAACAACAGACGTTACCGAGTGAACAGTTTATTTAATAATCGGAGAGTACCGAAAAATTTTGTTTAACAGCGAAAAACATTTCAAATAAATACATTCCCATATATTTATATAGCAAATAGTTTTATAAATCTGGGATTTATTATTAACAACAGCTTTGTATTTGTGTACGAAATTAAGTTACAAAACTAACTTGAAAAAAAATTAGCGCGGGGTTGAGAACTTGAAAACAACCAGAGAGTCCAAAAGGTACCATCTGACGGACCACTGTAAAAGATGCTAGTGAACTAAGCAAACAAAAGAACGTTTCTTTAGTAGTTAAGGTATAAAATTATTTTTCACTTTCAAAAACGAGTGACAAATTAAGCTTCTTCAACTGAAGAACGCATATCCTTCCTGTTAAATTATTATTGACTTGTATTTTGCGAGGTTTGCTTAGTACGTTTATTCAAAATTTATAGAAAAAGGAATTTTGTATGCCTACGGTCTTGACTGCAGCGAGGTAATAGAGAGCTTTATATTCCATCCCGAGGGCGAGATTAACCAATAGTAAAACAGAGCACACGTGAGAGCGTTTGTCATTTTGGCGGAAAAAATCACGTGACTGTCCTTATTTGGACCACGAGTATCTCGAAAATGTTCTTAATGGTAAAAGAAAATTAAAGGAAATTTGCGGTCAAATCTCATACATGTTCTCGTACTTGAAATTAAACGTCTCTATTCCTAAGGCAAGGAGACGGGCATAATTGACTTATTCTTATGGACTAGACAAGTAGAAAATGAGGGCTCACATATTTAACCCCCTCTTCTTATCGAGCAACATTTTACATTGCATACCAAATTGTACATCTCTTAGATCAACTTCATTTCCCTAGCCCTTCGAACGGCGCCTGACTTGCTTTTGACTCGCTTGTAAGATCCGGTAAGTGTACAACTCACCAAATATAGAGAAACGCGAATTCTAGAATTCGCTTGAGGGATGTGGGCTATTTAGACATTTTTTAAACATGAATTAAGTCATATTTATCTAATTATATTTGGTTGATCCCTCTTTAGAACAACTTATTAACCACACTGTTTTACTCGACCATGAAACAGGCTTTGCCCGAAGTTATTCGTATTCAAGGACTTTCTTGTGGTAGAAAAGTAGATATCTGAAATTAAAATAGGCAGAAGAAAATAAATATTTAAAAGTATGCAAATACGAGACAGGATTTCCCGTCTGGGCATCATTCCTAAGGTAATCCCTGAGTTATTTTTAGATCATCACACCGACTTCAGAAATCCCAGGGGTGTGTAGAGACGGCTAATCCTGTGACAAGGATTTCGCTCAAGTGGACAGCCCAAGACGCTTTACGCGCCTTTTCATCCTTCACGAGAACATTCACGCCACACGCGTGGTAACATTATCCGCGGAAGAACTGGGTACCATGTCTAAAAATAACTTGAGGAGGATTACCTTGGTACAGTAAGGTCTATATGGAGGATTAACTCGCTAACCCTTCATATTCTCCCTTACTATCATTTAAATATTTGCTGCGCAGGTATACGGCAATGGGCCATTTCCGAGATACCTTGTGCCTCTGTGCCAAAACGAATCCTCCCGCAAAATCATTCATATGAAAATGTGTTTCCCCTACTGGTTCTTTTTCATGCAAATCAAACTCATTTTCATATGAAAGGTTTTGCACGGAGACTCGTTTTGAAACAGAGGCACAAGGTAACTCGGAAATGGCCTGTTATGTACATGCATTGTAGTTCCCCTTTGCACCATGTATCCCGGCGGTCCCCTCCCTATGTGAACTTAACAACAAATTTATCGTTTTTTCGAAACAACCATGTTTGACGGCATTTCACACAGTATTCAGAGTCCTGTATGGTCCTCAAAACAAAACATAACAACAAAAATAGTAGAATTACAATTACCCTTCACTTTGAAGAACATCGTCCAGTGTTGCTTTAGTAATCCACGCGTCATCGCATTTAAACCACTGACAAACAGAACATGTGAAACAATATTATTAACAAAAAGAATTGGCAGAAATGGCGGGAATAATTCTGTATAATTCGAAACTCGCGTAGCCAGAAAGAATTACGCCACGCTCGCGCTCAGCTAGTGAGTAGCCAATCAGAAAGCCGTACAAAATCTACCCGAAGACTTTCCGATTCTAATAGACCTTTCCCGTATTCCACTTCAGTGCGTACGAACAATAGTACCACAGCGAGGTTGGGGTGGACATTTTCATACATTTGCTGTATTTTTGTCCATCCTGACCTTGACTCGGTGCCATTGTTTGTTGGAATGCGGAAAAGGTCTATTCTCAGTCAAAAACATGTTTTAGCACTATGCAGTACTTATTAGATGATAGTCTCGTCAATATCTCGCACTCAAATGGTAAAACAAAGATGAAATAAAACACTGCCCAGTTCAGTTACGCACCTGCTGCTGTTGACGAATGAAGGACGTGTAATGGCCGACTTCTAAAGTACCACTGTGATTCACAACGGCGAATAACGTATACCTGAACAACATGCACGAAACAAAACATGGTTAACGACGGAAATATTGAAAATTCTTCAACGATGAATTCACAGCCAAGTGCATTTGAACAAGTGTTTTGAAAGAAATTAAAAAGTAATAGACTTGGACACACTGTCACGCAAAACATTTCAGGTATAGCAATAGTTTCGGTATCTTGGGAGAAACGTTCTGGATTGACACGTACCATTAACAGCGTCCGTTTCTTGTCTAGCACTGTTATGTTCTTCGCCACTAGCTAGCGTGGCGTGTTGAACCAAAGAATAGTCACTAGCTTATTTATTTTTAACAAGTTTTGGATATCTTCCTTCAAGCAATCGCGCACGTAACTTATCGGCGAACAGTAATTTAACTTTTAAAAAGCCTTCCAGAGTGACTTGTATTTAACTGTGATAAATGTTAAATACAAAAACGCTTACTTTGAGTCACAAGACAGCGTGGACTGACCGTGATCACTATTACCATTCAATCTAAGAAGAATGAAAAATTATTTAATCAGACGTCCATAAATCCATCAGTCAGACTGTCTGTCTGACTGTCTCCGTGTCTGTCTGCCTGGTTGTCTATTTTTCTGTCTGTCTGCCTGGCTGTCTTTTGTCTCTCTGTCTGTCTGCCTACTTGTCTGTCTTTCTGTCTGTCTGTCTGTCTACCTATCTCTCTGTATGTCTGTCTGTCTGCCTGTCCCTCATAAATTAATATCAACCAATAGCATAACTGGTCTCAGATCTTTCAGTGTGCCTGAGACAAGCCTTCCTTCCCCTGAATGAAAAATTATTTAATCAGACGTTCATAAATCAAGCAATCAGACTGTCCGTCTGACCGTTTTCGTGTCTGTCTGCCTGTCTGCCTGCCTGGCTTTCGTTTTTTCTGTCTGTCTGTCTGTCTGTCTGTCTGTCTGTCTACCTGTCTTTCTGTCTGTCTGTCTGTCTTTCTGTCTGTCTGCCTGTCTGTCTGTCCCTCATAAATTAATATCAATCAACAACATAACTGGTCTGAGATCTTTCAGTGTGCCTGAGACAAACCTTTCCCACGATTTCAATTAGTAAAGTAAAGTTACATGTATCAATGAAAAGAGCTCTACATGTAAGCTCAAATCAGTGTCATAGGAAAAGTCTGCATCAATAACACTGAGAAACCTAATGAAGTTTTCCTCATTCATTTGCTTTCTTGAAAGGCAAAATAAATCTTCTCACAGCAACTTCACGTGAAAAGACCGAATTCAGTACCTTGAAGCCATAAATGGAGCCATGTCTAATTGCTGAGGAAAAGGAATGTACGTTGATATTTTCTTGGATTTCTTTGAATGTTCAAAACGCTGAAATACAACCAAACAAAATAAGAAATAAATTTCAAATTTAACAGCTAAGTAATAAACAAACCAGAACAATCTGGTTACCGCCCCCTATATACAGACATATGTGTATCTGTTGGTCGACACAAGATATTACTTTCATATTGTAGTTCTGGATGATTAGAAGAGCAAGGCAAACTAAAATTTAAAAAGCAGTCTACTTTTCCTCATTTTAAATAAAGATGTTTGCACTTACAAGTAGCCTAGACTGGCCAACACTATAAGAAGCATACCTTAATTGGTTCTCTGAAATGAAGTGGCTCAGAACTTTTCTACAGATCCCCTGAATGGAATGCGAGTCTCATGTCGGTTAACCCCACCCCACCCATCCTGGCATTCAAACGGGTTGCCTTAGCCATTTGGTGGTTCCCTCTTTTACAGCTGGGTAGAGAAAGGCACTGAGCAAGTAAAGAACAACCTTTGCCAACAATCAAGCCCACAACCTCCCAGGAGTCTTAATTCTAATGTGTGTATCAGTATGGTTAAAACAACTAATGACTACTGGTACTTTTCTATTATGGGGTAAAATGACTTTTCACATTGTAGAAGTTATCACATCCCAAATTGTCTACAATTACCTTGAAATGAAAACAAACTACTATAGGTAACTTCTTCATTGTTAACCGCTTGGTAGATTCCTGTGTGGAACAAAAAGTAGAATATAAAAGTATAACAACAAACCACAATCCCAAATTCGCAACACTCATTTGCTATAAAGATGTTGTGTTACTGTGGGAACCACAAAGCAATGAATAACACAGGCAAAGTAGTAGATCATTACAGTACTGCTCTCTCTACAGGTGAACAGTTAAGCATAAGCTACTTCAGTCGGGGGAGTTAGACAAGTGTCATTATATACCACATCCTATAAACACTTAACTGTCTAGCAAGAAGGAAATTCAGTATTAAAATTTTAAAAAATTGCCATGCCAGCTCGTTACCAGAGACATGTCATGGAACATGCTTATCAAATAATTTTCATTTACTCAATACACTTTCAAGTTTGTATTGTTTGTGCCATCTTGAAAAGAATCCACCAAGGATTAATGCACACAAAAAACCTTCCCAATCAGTCAACTGATGCTTCACTGTACACCACAGAGATGAGAACCTCCAGGAAACTCTGACACTAACCTGATATGTTTGACACTGACTACACTTTATCTTGGCTTCACTTCCAAGTCTTTCTGGCCTTGTAAATCTGAAAAGAGAGAAAAAAGCAAATTGCCAACCTTGATTGGAGGAATGGTCAAAGTGGATCATTGGGTTCACATTCTGCATCATGAGTACTCATTGTTAGTCTCTCTCAGCTGGATGTTAATCCATCACAGATTTCTGCAACTCCCCAGCAAATTGGACTGTCATTGTGTCACTTTTCCTAGGAGGACCGTATTTTATAATCCTGGGTGCAGAGAGGCACTGTGAGAGCAAAGCATCTCACTCAAGGGGAAAAGAAACACAATGACCTTAGTCAGGCCAGGATCAAACTTCAACATCCTAGTCCAGAGTCCCGTACAGTAACCATAAGGCCAAAGAGTATCCTAAGAGTTCTTAGCATAACAAAAACTGTAACTGAAATGATACATAACACGTGATCTACATCTTTTGATCTACATCCATAGCATTACCTTCTCAAGCACTCTACAAGTGATTTGGGAACAAAGCTTTCATCGTGATGGCTGCTTTCCGGTACTGGCTGACCATTTTCTTCTGCAAAGAGTTGAGAAACAAATCAGCTAAGTCAAGCCAACAGTCTGGAGTTCATGTGAAATCATCTCCCTGGATGACCTCTTGAAAAACTAAGTCTATTAAACATTTGTCCCTTATTTGTCTCTCTCAATCTTTAAACCTTAATAATCCTCATTTTTTGGTTTATTACTGATCAATGGTTCTTTGATATTTTTTCTCAAGGACCTGAAAATTATATGCAATCTATGTAATTAACATTGCTTCAGTTATCTAAATAGTGTGACCAAACCCATTTCAGACCAGCTTGAATGCAGTCTGACCTAAAATAGCTTGAAGATTAGGTAAGGGACTAAATAATACAAGATCATTAATTTTAAAGAAAAATGTTCCTCCTCCCCAATATTGTAATGACCAATGTTTAATGTGTTACCTGGTGGTGTGGGATCAGGAGTTGATGCAGCTGATGCTCCAGAACTACTTCTACCATTGCCATTGCTATGATCAACATTTCCCAGGTCCAAAGAGATGTCCCAGAAGGGATCAATGGTGGTAGAAACACATCTTTAGGAGGACAATGAACATTTATAAGGAAAATAGTAACTGATTAACACAATGTTACAAGAATATTGATTGTTCTAACTCTAAGATGTATGACAGTGGTATGATGTAAGGGTTATTGACCAAGAATGAAATCAGCCTCGTCGCTGAATGGGCCACCCAAGTTTACCTTTACCTTTACCTTTAAGACAGTCATTCCACAAATGTTAGGGCTGGGCAATTTGGATCTCATATTTGTGTCATACAGTGGTATGACGTAAGAGTTATTGACCAAGAATGAAATTTAGATGACTGGATATTGGCCTAGGTTTTTCTCTGTGTGTCTATGCACTGAGTATGATAATCGTATTTAGACTCTCATACTTGTACTTTAGAACTCCTTCCCACAGAAATAGGAGGAGGTATCAGTAAGTTATGAAGAAAGTATACAGCTAATATGCAGTGCATATTCATTACAGATCAATATCTTATATTGCATGAAATTTAGAGACGCTGTTTACGTGACCCAAGAAGCTTGCCTTTCAAAGAGCTTTCTTTATCAATGACAGTGCACTGGACACTGAATAAAGTGGTCTTGGTTCAAGCTCAGTGTCCTTTGCAGCAGCAATTGTCTGGAGTCAGAATGCAATGCTCCCTTCCCTCAACAACGGTTGCATTAAGTCTAAACCACATTCCTTTTTTTGCTTTTAGTTATTGCTAAAGCATACAAGTGCTGCAGGTGTATACAGCTGATGCTGGGGAGGGAGCGATGCGTGATGACCCCAGATGGCGGCTGCGAAGGAGACTACATATACCTTGGGGTAATGCATTATGTTGTCTTCCTGAGCAAAACACTTAACTTTCACAGTGCCCTTTTCCACCCCGGTGTATCTTAAATGGGTATCAGCAAATTTAATGCTGGGAGTAGCCCTACAATGCAGTTAGCATCCTATCCAGGAAATCACCCAACTTACTTGCATGCTTGGCACGTAACATCTGACTGAAGCCCACCAGTAAATATTCTATCTATTATACAGTTACATCTGTTGGGGTTATTAGGGGCCAACATGTCCTTGTTTGGTGCATCATCTGAAAGAAACCATATTTAGCTATTCATGCAACTTTGGGAAAATTCAAGATTGGAGTCCTAAATCCGAAGACAGATTTTGCGTTTCTTCACTAAACAGATAAATTCCAACCACTTGGATTATGGTGTATCAAAGGACCCAAAGAATCCTCGCCCAGAGTGGATTCTCCAGTTCCTTTGATGCTCCATTGGATTGATCTGTTAAGTAGAGAAATAGGAAATCCATTTTTGAACTTTAGAATCTCATCTTGGATTTTCCAAAAAGGAAATGCACCCTTAATTATCTGTTTAGCAGAAATCTTATTTTTACTAATTTTTCTTCGATTATATTTTTGAGAACATAACAGTGGCACCAGTATACTGAGCATTTGAAGTTAATAGGTTCTGCTTTTGTTTTTAGTTTTCATTTTCAGTTTTCAAACGTTTCAGTCTTGAACATTTCATTCTTCAACTAAAACATGTTAGCCCTAAGCCTTTGTTTTAAAAAATATGCCTTTAAGTTTCAAAAATGCACTAGACATTCTTTTGTCTAACCCCTTTCTTAGGAATTATTTGAAAGTATTATTATAAGGCTCCAGTAGAATATCTAAGCTGTCTTTGAAGGGAGTAGGAATTAAACAGATTAAAAGACAAATTATGGATAGGACTATGGTTTTAGGCTAATGCATTGGTAACTTGACTTTGCAATTAAATTTGAATTAAACCCCTAAAGGACACCAATCTGGACGTGGCTAGGGCTTTATTTGATCCCTAAAAGACACCACTTAAAATGGAATAGGCTTGATGACCAGGTGCTGTTCAGGAAAAGAGCCTGTACTAGTAGACTGGACTCAAGAGAAGAGGCTGGCAGAAATCGAGCTGTTTCGTCATGAACACTCTAAGCGAGACCAGGGGCCCGTTTCTCGAAGGTCCCAAAAAGTTTTTGCACTGGGAAAGCCAAAGCAAAATCTCAAACTTTACGATTTCAGAGCTGTTTTATTCACATATTCTTAATATGAACAGAAGTTCTCTTCATACAAGAAGTTTCAGACGTATATGTACACCTCTCTGTTTTTAGATACAGATTAACTAAAAATGGTTTTGCAGGCCTAAAAAGTTTCCAGGGCTTTCGAGAAATGGGCCCCAGAATCCCTAATTTATACCCCTAAGCGAGAGGACAAGCATCCCCAACTTTTTCATATGGGAGTACCCCCCATGACTGCATGTGATGACATACCTTTGCAATACCGATGAAGTACATCAAGAGCAGCAATAAAAAACTCATGTGCATCCTGTTGCTCATAACCTGCTAAATGGCGTGCGTGCGTCCACACAAGATGCAAGAGTTTGAAAGGAGTGTGTGGCACCTTTTGTCCTGAGTAGAACTGAAAATGTAGCAAAAAAAAAAATCAAAGGTTCATTTCATCATCAAAGTGCTCCTACAGGCTTTCACTTTCTTGTAGCACCTTTAAATGTTCTTCATCATAAGGTGTACATTAATGTTTTAGTCACATCTTTATCTGCACTATACGAATTAAGATAGAAACTACAGTAACTCGAGTTTCATGCTTGAAGCGATTATCAGACTGTGCCCTTAGCACTGGTTCAAACAAAATTTAAACTGACTCATAAAGGGCAGGTGGAGCAATTCTGTTTCTAATTGGCTGCATAGAACTTTTTCTCGTGTCTGCATTTTGTCTTTGTTGTCTTGTGAAACCACAGTATTCAGTTCTTTTATAATCTTAATTAATTTAACTTAATTTAACAAGTCAGGTAGGACAAAAATAAAATGTGCAAATTTATGTAAATTTGCATATAATGGCAATGGGAAATTTCATTTGGGGGCCACAATATCTGGATATTCTCCAGTATTGCTACATCAAGTGACATGCTTAGACCAGTTGCAAGTGAGAAAAAGTGTTTGTTGGATTATGTGCCTGCAGGATCATAATTATTACTTCATGTACCTCTTGGAAGACTGAACCAACTTCACAAACAATACATTGATCTTTGTCTCCAGAACAGACATGTTGATCAGACAAGAAATAGTCTCTAAGTAATGGAGTGTGGGTCAATGCCTGGATTATACAGTTCATAAAACAAGTATTTCCAAGGTTGGTCAGACCTCTAAGACCTGCAATAAAAGGCATATTGCTTGAGGTTACAAATATTGATCACCTGTAATACAAGATCCTGTAGTGAGGTGAACTCTGAAGTCTTAGTGAGGAGCCTGGGTTTGAGCTTGGCCAAGATCCTTTTGCTGAGAGTTAAGGCGAGTCCACAATAATCTTTCAAGTACTCAACAAAGTGATCACCCTTACCAATACTTGAACCCAGATTACCTTATCAAATTGAAGCTCAATGTGCCAACTATTAGCCACCACATATTTCATGATCAGCCTTGGACTCGTTTCTTTTTTCAGCACTGTCAGTCTATGGCTAAGGCTCACTAAAATACAGTTCATTGTGTGTTCCAGAAAATATTCAAACCCCCATCCACGGCTGTCGTTAGGTTTTGAGTCAGCTGTGGCCTCGATCTTCACACCTGTAACTAACTTGTTACCTTTTGAGTGAATTGTATCAACTATAGTCCTATTAATCCGTAACATCAAGGGCCCATCAAATATACTCACCCGTAATTGGTGTTACTGGTTACAGCCCTTAATGGCAGCCCTACCCTTGGAGGAGACTTAAGTTTGAAGTCTCAAAATTAACCTAGCCAGCCTCAAGAACAATATAAACCATATAAATTTCAAGGCTAGCACAATTTTTACAAACCTATAAAGGAATTTGTTTCTAACTTGATCCTTTTCTTATTTTCTCTAAGAAGTTGGAGTTCAGCTTTACTTGGTTCCCAGGGAACATACTTTATGCGGCCATTTCCTGTGTGTAAAATCCAAGCACATCATTGACAATAATTCTTAGGAACTTTCAAAGGGAAAAATACTCTCAAAATAGGTTAACAACAAGCAGCATGGCTTTTACTATATGGATTGTTCAGAGCGGAAAGATGTACTGTGCAGCTTTCCACACATCCCTATAGCTCAGGCAATAATGTGAACCATTATGGTGGAGAGAACGGCAGAATGCAATACAGAATGTTAAGGTGTTGCTTGGTCAATTTTTTTGCACTTAGGTGGGCATGAATTTTTTTTGACATTTCACTGATAAGCAAACAAGGCTCAACCTGTCTGTTGTGAGACTCTCTTGCTAATATATTAAGTGGTGTGTTTATTTGGATGCAATACGTAAAGAGGGTTTGCAGACAAAAATGTGTCTTCACGACAAAATTTCGTGTATAACACAGGGAAATGAAGGGTTCACATACCTTTCTTTATGTTAATTTTGTCCGAAAAAAAAAAAAGATTCCCCCTTGAAAAAACTTTACACCAGCTTCCATTAGTGACGAGAAATTGCTATTACTTACCAGGAAAATTGGGAAGGCATATAAGGTTCATAAATTTTTTTTTGTTTACATGATTGACAAAATTCCTGCCATTTTTTTCAACTTGGAGCGTTGTACGCAGCCAAAACTCACGCTTGCTTGTTACATTTTTCTGCTCCGAAAATGGGGTGACATATCAAGAGAAGGGGTCTGGACCTTGCTAAAAGTCACAAGCTCAGATATTTGATTTATCCAGAGCCTTTCTCGTTAAAAGTAGGAGAGAAGAAAGGTGTAAAAACATCAGTTATTCTTATTTGGAATTAAGGCAGGACAACATGACATTGTCATGGGCCATTGGCAACACCTTTGCATTGACACTGAGAAATAAGTGATGCATGCTAGACCTGTAGAAACAGATCTACGTGAAGTTCTTTTCATAGACAATACCAAGGTCAAGGTTGACTCAGTGTAAACAAAGTGCTCCAGTTTGGTTAAACAGGTTTATTTCTGTGGGACAAGAACAATTTCAAACGTGTTGAAACTTTTCGTGATCGCATAAAATGCATCTGAAGTGTAGCTCAAATGGCATCTAATTCATTAACATTTGTATATGAATAGTTTTCAAAATCAGCTCGGCGAATTCCAAAGGAATTCGCAGGTTCTGCCCAGTCGGTAAGGAAATTTGTTTTTACAGTGCGACTCAAAGTTGCACGTTCTGACCCTGTTTAAGATAATTGCTGTTTGATTATGATGTTTGGTCATAATTAAAACGTATTGAAAATATAGGACCTTGCATATTTCTTTGAATGATGGATAATTCGAGGTGAACAACAAGACAAAGCAACGATTCCATAACAAGTGGACGCATAAACTTTGCGAACTCCAATCATTTTTCTAGCTCGCTTGATTGTGATTGTTAGCAGGATAAATCGAAATGTTGAATCACTACTCAAGATAACCAAAACTAGCGCAAGTTACGACGCAACATGCAAAAAAAAGCAACTAAAAGACGGGATGTGTCGAAATGTACAATTATCTTGTCGTTGCATGTACATTATCCCTGACTCCACTAAATACAATAATCATTTCTTTGCACATCTTGAAGTATTTTAATCACCCGGCTTTTAAACTCTACAAGCCTTGCCACGTATACGATAAAAGGCATTTGTCCTGAGGCGATTGGCGTTTTTACTTACCTAAAGTCTTCCAAGCTCTAACGGCTTGCTCGACACCAACTTTCTCCAAATCGAAATCGTAAACATTGTCTTTGCACACGAAGCAGTAAACTACGCCATGCGTCAGGTCCAGAGCTAAAACAGCAGAGGAAAACAACAGAAATGTGAATGCAACAGCCGATGGCATACAGCACCGAAATATTTAAACAAGACTTTCCAAGTTTCGTACCTAGAGAGTGCCCAGTTGATTGTGCGTGATGGTGAATGTGCCGGTTTCCGGTATAGCAACCAAAATAGACGCACAAAAGGCACGAGTGAAGACGGCTGGAGTACGTTCCACATTCGTGACAATGGCACAAGCTGGCCTGAGTCGGGAAAAATTAAGAACATGAACATAAAATCAGAATGACGAATTTTCGGGCCGGTAAACCTCCATCGCTGAAATTTACAGCGTGTGTACCTTTCGCTTCCTTGCTTCACGCGAACCGCAGCAGACGAAATGTGCGTGAACTTTGCGAAAGACTTTCAAGCCATCGGCCTTTTTAAAGTCTTTCAGGTGCGGGCAGGAGCACATCCTGCGTTTTCGCGTCGAACGAATCCGGAGATCAATCATAGACACGAGGAAAATAGCCAAATTCTCAAATCAAATCCATTTCCCCTACAAAGGAACATGTGCGATATGCGCAGAAAACAAACCAACAGCGCATATGTAAGAAACCGGAATGGAAATCCACGAATGTCATTGGCCAAACGAGACAATTGGAAACCATATTTGGAAGTCATATTGCCCGCGAATTTTGAATTGACAGGCGGGAATTTTTCTGGGTTTGATAAGTTTCTTTTTCTATATAATTGTTGACAATTTTGAGGAATCCTTCAGCAATTTTTTCAGTTTCTGGTTAACAAACTAGAATGAAATTTTATACTTCATAGTGATGTCTTTAACTCAAAAAGGCCTCAGCCATTTTCTTAAATATTTGGGAACGATATGGTATATAAATACAATGAAAGCAATAACAGTTTGACAGTTAGTAGTTGTAGAAGGTACTTCTCAATCTATAGTAGGATATTAAAAGGAAACGAGAGCCCGAATGGCTTTCTGCATTCTTTTGCGAGGATATGAAGATCAAATCAACGAATTCTAAAACTTGTGATCAAGTCTTTCGCAACTGATTTTCCAAATGATTCATGTTTCAAAGTGGAATTTGTAACATTTTCAGCTGATTCCCTAACTGTGAGGACAAGAATATCTTAAGCCCAGGTCAGACGTCGAGCTTCACATGAGACGAGCTAAACTGCAATTTTATTATTATTATTATTATTATTATGATTATGATTATGATTATGATTATGATTATGATTATGATTATGATTATGACTATGACTATGACTATGACTATGACTATGACTATGACTATGAGTATGACTATGACTATGACTATTTCTATTGCTATTGCTATTGCTATTGCTATTGCTATTGCTATTGCTATTGCTATTACTATTACTATTACTATTACTATTACTATTACTATTATTATTATTAATACAACATGAACTACAATAGGACAATAAGAGGAGATACAAAACATAATACAGAAGGTAATGATGTGTGTTACAAAAATACAAACAAAAAAAGAATTGCAAACTATTACAAAGTGCAACATTTTGAGTAGGTACGTTGCAAAAAAGAAAAAAGCAATTACTAAATTAAGAATTAATTAAATTAATCAATAATTTAACTAAGTAAGTAAAATGAAAAAAACTCAAATAAAGTCTTTCCACTTTTTTTTGAAATCGTCAGAGGTTTTATTTTTAACTGTTATTTGTTATGAAATATTTAATTTGTTCTTAACTAAAGAAGGAAAGCCGTCAAAGGGTACATAATCGCATAGCTCCACACGGAAAAGGGAACACCTAGTTGGAAGTATGTTGTGGATAATTTTATATTGAAAAATTTGAAGCTTTGTTTCGAGCGTGGTAACAAAGGGGAAGATATAAACTTTCTTTAAGCATTCTTTCGAGAAACCATATTGTAGTAATTTTGGTTCAGCAGTTGGGGGTTGGAAGTAGTGGTCTATAACTCCAGACCTTTCGTTCGAATATTGACTGTCGCTCGCGTTCGCAAAAAATACGACTGTTCTGCAGTCTATACATGACGGGACGCACGGGGCTTCTACTGTAAGTACCGCAGAGAAATGGCAGGAAATTTTCCTAACATTCCTTACATACTCTCACTAGGGTTCTTCGTCTTGCGGCCAGGGAAGGCGTCATAATCTGTTTCAGTGACATGCCGATGATATTAAATAAAAAACAAATCAGAAAGGGCCGATGGAATATGAGACAAGCTTTAAAATGAAGTCACGATATTAATAGTGCTTTAAAAGTAAATAGTGCGTTCGAGTCATTCCCGATGCTTTCAAATGATGGCAGACTCCACCGACGCCAATAATCTGGAACAAAACAAGGTCATTATATATCGGATCACGTCTAAACACCTGTGAAGAAAGACTTGGGCAGGAAAAAAACGTGAGCGGACAAAACCGGGGAATGCCGATAAATCAAGTAATCCCGCAATGATGAACGAATTACACAACATGAACCTTCCTCTGCTTCTCCCCCTGAACCAAGTTCAGATCTACGAACTGAACTTAAAGATACCAAAGTGCCTACGAATGGATGTTGAGCACGGCGAGCAGACGTAAATGTCTTGTTTGCCCAATGAAAGCCATCACAATAAACTCTGAGCTTGCATCGAGATGCTTGTCCGGGCGTAAAGGAGCGTTTGATTAATCAATCTAAAACAGATCTTAAGGAATAAAAACCCAAATGATCTGGAATACTTGTCTGAGTATGTCGTTGGCAGTGGAAGCCACGTGCAGTATTATCATGCTATTGTGTAGAAAATATCGCACAATTACACAGCCGAGAGCAAAAAAAGACAAAAGCGCGAGGAGAAACTAAGTACATGGAGCTAAGATAGATTGTCAGTGTTTTAGGTGACCATGCACGGCTACCAATGGTTTGGTCAATGGCTTGGCCAATGGCTCGTACACGCAACGAATCGTAAAAGTCCGTAAGTAACGACCTC
Source organism: Orbicella faveolata (assembly GCF_042242905.1). Taxonomy (NCBI): domain Eukaryota; kingdom Metazoa; phylum Cnidaria; class Anthozoa; order Scleractinia; family Merulinidae; genus Orbicella; species Orbicella faveolata. Next base: position 20,423,258 of record NW_028301547.1, on the reverse strand, counting down.
CGAAATAAGTGAGCCCACCCCCCATCCCCTGAAAATAGGGGAACTAAAGTTCAAAAGTATAATTATTTTTCCAATCAGTAACCTGAATAACGTACGATAAGCTGATGACGATTCAACTAGGGAAGGTATAGCTTATTTCAGGAGGCGTCATGAAGCACCCTGGTAAAACAAACCCCGCAAAATTTTCATCAAGTAACAAGAAGGTACTAACAACAAATTGAAATTACTAAAATTGAAAACTTTGCATCATTTTCAACAGGAACGCATAAAAAGAACGTTTAATCATATTGAAATTAAAAACTCGACCAGAGCAGTTAAATATTTATAAAGCAGATTAACACCGGCGAGAGATACAGTAAAAGTCATTTGCCTCCTCTCATGGGGTGAGAGATTCTCGCCCATATCAACTTTCTTTTGTCTCGTAAGTTCTCGCGCGTTCAGAAATGCGCCAGACTCGCGTTTTAGGTGCCGGGATCCCAAGCAATGCCTACCTAACTTTTTAAAGATGCTACTTTTAGCCCTCCCCCAAATCTACACACGTGTATTTCACTTGTGGAAGTCTTTCGATATGGACAGTGCTTGGGTGAGAGATTCTCGCCCATATCAACTTTCTTTTCTCTTGTAAGTACTCTCGCGTTTACAGATGCGCCACAACCGCGTTTTAGGTGCTGGGATCCCAACCAGTGGCTACCTAACTTTTTAAGGATGCTACTTTTAGCTCTCTTCCAAATCTGCAACGTTTATTTCACTTGTGCGGGTCTTTCGATTTGGACAGTGCTTGGGTGAGAGGTTCTCGCCCCTATCGACTTTCTTTTCTCTCGTAAGTTCTCGCGCGTTTAAAGATGCACCACACCCGCGTTTTAGGTGCGGGGATCTCAACCAATGCATACCTAACTTTTTAAAGATGCTTCTTTTAGCCCTCCCCCAAATCTACACACATGTATTTTACTTGTGGAAGTCTATCGATTTGGACAGTGCTTGGGTTAGAGCCCCTATCAACTTTCGTTTCTCTCGTATGTTCTCGCTCGTTTAGAGATGGGTCACACTCGCGTTTTAGGTGCCGGGATCCCAACCAATGCTTACCTAACTTTTTAAAGATGCTACTTTTAGCCCTCCCTCAAATCTAAATACGTGTATTTCACTCGTAAAAAACTGTCGATTTGCTCAGTGTTTGGGTTGGACATTCTCGCCCATACCCACTTTCTTTTCTCTCGTAAGTTCTCGAGCGTTTAAAGATGCGCCACACTCGCGTTCTAGGTGCAGGGATCCCAACCAATGCTTACCTAACTTTTTAAAGATGCTAGTTTTAGCCCTCCCCCAAATCTACACACGTGTATTTCACTTGTGGAAGTCTATCGATTTGGACAAGGCTTGGGTGAGAGATTCTCGCCCCTATAAACTTCTTTTCTCTTGTAAGTTTTCGCTCGTCTAGAGATGCGCCACACTCGCGTTTCAGGTGCCGGAATCCCAACCAATGGTTACCTAACTTTTAAAAGATGCGACTTTTAGCCCTCTCCCAAATCTACACACGTATATTTCACTTGTAAAAAACTATCGAATTGCAGAGTGCTTGGGTAGAGGTTCTCGCCCATATCAACTTTCTTTTCTCTCGTAAGTTCTTGCCTGTCTAGAGATGCGCCACACCTGCGTTTCAGGTACCGGAAGCCCGGGATCCCAACAAATGCTTACCTAACGTTTTAAAGATGCTACTCTTAGCCCTCCCCCAAATCTACACACGTGTTTTTCACTTGTACAAAACTATCGATTTGCACAGTGTTTGGGTTGGACATTCTCGCCCATATCAACTTTCTTTTCTCTCGTAAGTACTCTCGTGTTTAGAGATGCGCCACACCCGCGTTTTAACTGCCGCGATGCCAACTTTTTAAAGATGCTAGTTTTAGTCCTCTTTCAAATCTCCAAGGTTTATTTCACTTGTGGAAGTCTATAGATTTGGACAGTGCTTGGGTAAGACATTCTCGCCCATATTAACTTTCTTCTCTCTCGTAAGTTCTCGCGCGTTTAGAGATGCGCCACACCTGCGTTTCAGGTGCTGGGATCCCAACAAATGCTTACTTAATTTTTTAAAGATGCTTCTTTTAGTCCTCCCCCAAATCGAAACACGTGTATTTCACTTGTGGAAGTCTATCGATTTGGACAGTGCTTGGGTGAGAGAATCTCGACCATATCAAATTTCTTTACTCTCGTAAGTTCTCGCGCATTTAGAGATGCGCGACAGTCGCGTTTCAGGTGCCGGGATCCCAACCAATGCTTACCTAACTTTTTAAAGTTGCTACTTTTAGCCCTCCCCCAAATCTACACACGTGTATTTCACTTGTGGAAGTCTATCGATTTGGACAAGGCTTGGGTGAGAGATTCTCGCCCCTATAAACTTTCTTTTCTCTCGTAAGTTCTCGCGCGTCTAGAGATGCGCCACACTCGCGTTGCAGGTGCCGGAATCCCAACCAATGGTTACCTAACTTTTAAAAGATGCGACTTTTAGCCCTCTCCCAAATCTACACACGTATATTTCACTTGTAAAAAACTATCGATTTGCACAGTGTTTGGGTTGGACATTCTCGCCCATATAAACTTTTTTTTCTCTCTTGTAAGTTCTCGCGCGTTTAGAGATGCGCCATACTCGCGTTTCAGGTGCCGGGATCCCAACCAATGCGTACCTAACTTTTTAAAGATGTTAGTTTTAGCCCTCTCCTAAAGCTACACAGGTGTATTTTACATGTAAAGAACTATCGATTTGCACAGTGTTTGGGTTGGACATTCTCGTCCATATCAACTTTCTTTTCTCTTGTAAGTTCTTGTGCGTTTTGAGATGCCCCACACTCGCGTTTTAGGTGCAGGGATCTTGACCAATGCTTACCTAACTTTTTAAAGATGCTAGTTTTAGCCCTCTTCCAAATCTCCAACGTTTATTTCACTTGTGGAAGTCTATCGATTTGGACAGTGCTTGGGTGAGAGATTCTCGCCCCTATCATCTTTCTTTTATCTCGTTAGTTCTCCCGCGTCTAGAGATTCGCCACACCCGCGTGTTAGGTGCAGGCATCCCAACCAATGCTTACCTAACTTTTTAAAGATGCTAGTTTTAGCCCTCCTGAAAATCTACACACGTGTATTTCACTTGTGGAAAACTATCGATTTGCAGAGTGCTTGGGTAAGAGATTCTCGCCCGTATCAACTTTCTTTTCTCTCGTAAGTACTCTCGCGTTTAGAGATGCGCCACACGCGCGTTTCAGGAGCCGGGATTCTAACCACTGCTTACCTAACTTTTTAAAGATGCTACTTTTAGCCCTCCCTCAAATCTAGAAACGTGTTTTTCACTTGTAAAAAACTATCGATTTGCACAGTGTTTGGGTTGGACAGTCTCACCCATATCAACTTTCTTTTCTCTCGTAAGTACTCTCGCGTTTAGAGATGCGTCACACTCGCGTTTTGCGTGCCGGGATCTCAACCAATGGCTACCTAACTTTTTAAAGATCCTGGTTTTAGCCCTCTTCCAAATCTCCAAGGTTTATTTCACTTGTGGAAGTCTATCGATTTGGACATTGCTTGGGTGAGAGTTTCTCGCCCCTATCAACTTTCTTTTCTCTCGTAAGTTCTCGCGCGTTTCGAGATGCGCCATACTCGCGTTTTAGGTGCCGGGATCCCAACCAATGCTTACCAAACTTTTCAAAGATGCTTCCTTTAGCCCTCCCCCAAATCTACAAACGTGTATTTTACTTGTGGTAGTCTATCGATTTGGACAGTGCTTGGGTGAGAGATTCTCGTCCAACTTAACTTTCTTTTCTTTCGTAACTTCTCGCGCGTTTAGAGATGCGCCACACTCGCGTCTTAGGTGCGGGGATCCTAATCTTTGCTTAACTGTCTTTTTAAAGATGTTAGTTTTAGCCCTCTTCCAAATTTCCAACGTTTATTTTACTTGTGGAAGTCTATCGATTTAATCAGTGCTTAGGTGGATATTTTTAACCATGCAATTTACTTTTCCCCTGTCTTTTCTCGCGCGTTTAGCTATGCGCACACTCGAACTTTTGCTGTCGGGGTCTTAAACTATGCTTACTGGGCTTTATAAAGATGCTAGTTTTGGCCCTCTCTTAAATTTACACATGTGTAGTTTTTACTTGTGGGAGTCTTTCGATTTGGACAGAGCTTGGGTAAGAGATTCTCGCCCATATCAAATTTCTTTTCTCTCGTAAGTTCTCGGGCGTGTAAAGATGCGCCACAATCCCGTTTTTGGTGTGGGGATCGCAAAGTATGCTTACGAGGCTCCTTAAAAGTGCTAGATTTGGCCCTCCCTTAAATCTACACAGGTGTATTTCACTTGTAGAAGTCTGTCGCTTTGGAGAATGCTTGGGATGGAGATAGTCGCCCATTTATATTTTTTTTCTGTCGCGTGTTTTCGCGCGTTTAGAGATGCGCCACACTCGCGATGTTGGTGTCGTGATCTCAAACTATGCTTACTGGACTTTTTAAAGATGCTAGATTTGGCCCTTTTATCAAATCTACACACGTGTATTTCACTTGTGGAAGTCTGTCGCTTTAGACATGCATGGGTTAAAGATTCTTGCTCATTTATATCTTTTTTTCACTCGCGTGTTTTTTGCGAATTTAGCGATGCGGTACTCTCGCGTGTTTGGTGTGGGGATCCCAAACTATGCTTACCTCGCTTTTCAAAGATGTTAGTTTTAGCCCTCTTCCAAATCTTCAACCTGTCTTTCACTTGTGGAAGTCTATCGATTTGAACAGTGCTTGGGTGAATATTTTTAACCATGTCAATTTTTCCCTTGTCTTTCCTCGCGCGTTTAGCTATGCGGCACTTTCGAACTTTTGATGTTGGGATCTTAGACTATGCTCACTGGGCTAGATGCTAGTTTTGGCCCTCTCTTAAATTTAAACATGTGTATTTTTTTACTTGTGGGAGTTTTTCGATTTAGACAGTGCTTGGGTAAGAGATTCTCGCCCATATCAAATTTCTTTTCTCTCGTAAGTTCTCGCGTGTTTAGAGATGCGTCACATTTGCGTGTCTTGTGTGGGGATCCCAAAGTATGCTTACGGGGCTCTTTAAAAATGCTAGATTTGGCCCTCCCCCAAATCTACACACGTGTATTTCACTTGTGGAAGTCTGTCGATTAGGACAATGCTTAGGTTGGAGATTCTCGTCTATATCAACTTTCTTTTCTCTCGAAAGTTTTCGCGCGTTTAGAGATGCGCCACACTCGCGTTTTAGGTGCGGGGATCCCAACCAGTGCTTACCTAACTTTTTAAAGATACTACTTTTAGCCCTCCCCCAAATCTACACACGTGTATTTCACTTGTGGAAATCTATCGATTTGGACAGTGCTTAAAGTCGCCGAGACCGGGCTACGCGCAGCGTGATTTTGACCAACTTTGGGTCGATTTCCAGGATTTTGGGCGATATTTAAGAGTTCCAGGGACTCTAAACTAATTCGAGAAGACTTTGCTTCTCAGTGAAATTGAGAAAGGAAAAATGTTTGAACGCTTGGTTATGAGCAGTCTTGCCGAAATATAGCCACTTAGTGACTAGAAAGTCGCCGAGACCGAGCTACGCGCAGGGTGATTTTGACCAACTTTAAGTCGATTTCTATTAACTGGGGCGATATTTCCGAGTCCCAGGGACTCTAAACTAATTCGAGAACACTTTGGTTTTCAGTAAAAGGGACAGAGGAAAAATTTTTGAATACTTGGTTATGTACAGTCTGCCCGAAATATAGCCCTTCTTTAACTCACCTAGTGACAACAAGGTCGCCGAGAGGCCCGAGACCGAGCTATGCCCAGAGTGATTTTGAGCAACTTTGGGTCGATTTCCAGGAACTTGGGCGATATTTCCGAGTCCCAGGGACTCTAAACTAATTCGAGAAGACTTTCGGTTTCAGTGAAATGGACAGACGAAAAATTTTTGAACGCTTGGTTATGAGCAGTCTGACCGAAATATAGGCACTTAGTGACTAGAACGTCGCCCAGACCGGGCTACGCGCGCAGCGTAAGTTTGACCAACTTTGGGTCGATTTCCAGGAATTTGGGCGATATTGTCGAGTCCCAAGGACTCTAAACTAATTCGGGAAGACTTTGGTTTTCAGTGAAAGGGACAGAGGAAAACTTTTTGAACGCTTGGTTATCAGCAGTCTTGCCGAAATATAGCAACTTAGTGACTAGAAAGTCGCCGAGAGCGGGCTACGCGCAGCGTAATTTTGATCAACCTTAGGTGGATTTCCAGGAGCTTGGGCAATATTCCCGAGTCCCAGGGACTCTAAACCAAATCGAGAAGACTTTGGTTTTTAGTTAAATGGACAGAGGAAAAATTTTTGAACAGTTGGTTATGTCCAGTCTGGCCGAAATATAGCCCCTCTTTAACTCACTTAGTCACTAAAAAGTCTTCTCGAATTCGTTTAGAGTCCCTGGGACTCGGAAATATCGCCCAAGTTCCTGGAAATCGACCCAAAATTGGTAAAACTCACGCTGCGCGTAGCCCAGTCGCGGCGACTTTCTAGTCACTAAGTGACTATATTTCGGCCAGACTGCTCATAACCAAGCGTTCCAAAATTTTCCCTCTGTCCAATTCACTGAAAACCAAAGTCTTCTCGAATTAGTTTAGAGTCTCTGGGACTCGGAAATATCGGCCAAGTTCCTAAAAATCGACTTAAAGTTGGTCAAAATCACGCTGCGCGTAGCCCGCTCTCGGCGACTTTCTAGTCACTAAGTGGCTATATTTCGGCCAGACTGCTCATAACCAAGCGTTCAAAAACTTTTTCCTCTGTGCATTTCACTGAAAAATTTTTGAACAGTTGGTTATGTCCAGTCTGGCCGAAATATAGCCCCTCTTTAACTCACTTAGTCACTAAAAAGTCTTCTCGAATTCGTTTAGAGTCCCTGGGACTCGGAAATATCGCCCAAGTTCCTGGAAATCGACCCAAAATTGGTAAAACTCACGCTGCGCGTAGCCCAGTCGCGGCGACTTTCTAGTCACTAAGTGGCTATATTTCGGCCAGACTGCTCATAACCAAGCGTTCCAAAATTTTCCCTCTGTCCAATTCACTGAAAACCAAAGTCTTCTCGAATTAGTTTAGAGTCTCTGGGACTCGGAAATATCGGCCAAGTTCCTAAAAATCGACTTAAAGTTGGTCAAAATCACGCTGCGCGTAGCCCGCTCTCGGCGACTTTCTAGTCACTAAGTGGCTATATTTCGGCCAGACTGCTCATAACCAAGCGTTCAAAAACTTTTTCCTCTGTGCATTTCACTGAAAACCAAAGTCCTCTTGAATTAGTTTAGAGTGCCTGGGACTCGAGAATATCGGTCAAAATCCTGGAAATCGACTCAAGGTCAGTTAAAATCACGCTGCGCGTAGCCCAGTCTCGGCGACTTTCTAAACACTAAGTAGCTATATTTTGGTCAGACTGCTCATAACCAAGCGTTCCAAAATTTTTCCTCTGTCCATTTCACTGAAAACCAAAGTCTTCTCGAATTAGTTTAGAGTCTCTAGGACTCGGAAATATCGCCCAAGTTCCTGGAAATCGACTTAAAGTTGGTCAAAATAGCGCTGCGCGTAGCCCGGTCTCGGCGACTTTCTAGTCACTAAGTGGCGATATTTCGGCCAGACTGTTGATAACCAAGCGTTCAAAAATTTTTCCTCTGTTCATTTCACTGAAAAGCAAAGTCTTCTCGAATTAGTTTAGAGTCCCTGGGACTCGGAAATATCGCCCAAGTTCCAGGAAATCGACCCAAAGTTGGTCAAAATCACGCTGCGCGTAGCCCGGTCTCGGCGATTTTGAGCATTGTCCAAATCGATATACCTCCACAGGTGAAATACACGGGTGTAGATTTGGGAGAGGGCTAGAAGTAGCATCTTTAAAAAGTTAGGTAGGCATTGGTTGGGATCCCTACACCTAAAACGCGAATGTGGCGCATCTCTTAACGCGCGAGAACTTACGAGAGGAAAGGAAGTTGATATGGGCGAGAATCTCTCACCCCATGAGGCGACGCAAATGACTTCTACTGTAAGTATCTCCTCCCGGTGTTTTTCTTTTTTTAAAAAAAGAAAAAAAAAATCTGATAGAACAGGGCTGTATTCCTCTAAGGCTGTGGGTGTAATTCGTAAAAACACTGAGTTCTTATAAATCGTTTTGAAATTCTTCGTTCTAGTTCAAATTTATGTTGCTGGCACATGGGTGGGCCGTGATGTAAGATACCTTAAACTATTTTTACTGTTCATGATGCACTGCTACGTTAGTGTGCTTTATAAATATTTAACTGCTCTGGCCGAGTTTTTAATTTCAATATGGCGGGTTAAACGTTCTTTTTATGCGTTCCTGTTAAAAATGATGCAAAGTTGTCAATTTTAGTAATTTCAATTTAAAAAAACCCTGTTAGTACCTTCTTGTTACTCGATGAAAATTTTGCGGGGTTTGTTTTACCAGAGCGCTTCATGACGCCTCCTGAAATAAGCTATACCTTCCCTACTGTGAATCGTCATCAGTTTATCGCACGTTATTCAGGTTATTGATTGGAAAAATAATTATACTTTTGAACTTTAGTTCCCCTATTTTCAGGGAATGGGGGGTGGGTGGGCTCACTTATTTCGGAGGTCGTTACTTAGGGACTTTTACGATTCGTTGCGTGTACGAGCCATTGGCCAAGCCATTGACCAAACCATTGGTAGCCGTGCATGGTCACCTAAAACACTGACAATCTATCTTAGCTCCATGTACTTAGTTTCTCCTCGCGCTTTTTTTTTTTTTTTTTGCCCTCGGCTGTGTAATTGTGCGATATTTTCTACACAATAGCATGATAATACTGCACGTGGCTCCCACTGCCAACGACATACTCAGACAAGTATTCCAGATAATCTGGGTTTTTATTCCTTAAGATCTGTTTTAGATTCAAGCGCTCCATTACGCCCGGACAAGCATCTCGATGCAAGCTCAGAGTTTATTGTGATGGCTTTCACTGGGCAAACAAGACATTTACGTCTGCTCGCCGTGCTCAACATCCATTCGTAGGCACTTTGGTATCTTTAAGTTCAGTTCGTAGATCTGAACTTGGTTCAGGGGGAGAAGCAGAGGAAGGTTCATGTTGTGTAATTCGTTCATCATTGCGGGATTACTTGATTTATCGGCATTCCCCGGTTTTGTCCGCTCACGTTTTTTTCTGCCCAAGTCTTTCTTCACAGGTGTTTAGACGTGATCCGATATATAATGACCTTGTTTTGTTCCAGATTATTGGCGTCGGTGGAGTCTGCCATCATTTGAAAGCATCGGGAATGACTCGAACGCACTATTTACTTTTAAAGCACTATTAATATCGTGACTTCATTTTAAAGTTTGTGTCATATTCCATCGGCGCTTTCTGGTTTATTTTTTATTTAATATCATCGGCATGTCACTGAAACAGATTATGACGCCTTCCCTGGCCGCAAGACGAAGAACCCTAGTGAGAGTATGTAAGGAATGTTAGGAAAATTTCCTGCCATTTCTCTGCGGTACTTACAATAGAAGTCCCGTGCGTCCCGTCATGACAGCACGGGTGGCGAAATTCTTAGACAGAGGAGGTTCTTGTGACGCGTTGTCATTTTCAATTGCGATTTCTGTGTGTTTGATTGTGCGTCTCCAGCTTGGTGGAATGGCGCTTATTAAACCATAGTAGGCTGTAAACGGGACATGAAGCTGAAAGATTCGTTGAAATTTGTCATGTGATAAGAAGTTAAAATTTTCGTCAAGCAGGTCATTTATGTACATGATTCCAGTTCGGTGCCATTGTTTTAAATAGATCATCTGTTTATCTATTAAAATGTTTTTATTGTTCCAGATAATTTCGTTTTGCTTGTGTGTATTGTCTTCTAAGATAATGAGCTTGTTTTCTTCCCAGTACTTTAATATTGCGTGATAGAAGGGTGGTACATTGTTCAAATTCAGTAACTTAACATCATATCTACAGTTTAGTAAGAAAGAAAGACCGCCGTGTTCCCTGAAGAAGTGTTCGATAAGAGTTTTCCAGGAGGAGTCGGAGTTTTGGCAACTGCAATTTGAATCGATCCAAATGGGTAAAGCTTGACCGTTGGGTCAAAGGTAAACTGTCTCTAAAAAGTGATTTCAGTGAGTTAACTTACGTAGTTGTCGTAATAAGGTTTGGAATCATACTCTTTACTGAAAACTCTACTGTTTGAACCATTACCGATACTGAAGTGTTTCCTTCTAACCTCGATGATTTTGCTGTCTAATTATAAACTTACAAGAGAATATGATATTCTCATGCCTTATAAACGTTCTTCAACTAATGCTTTAACCCTTTTCATCCTAGTTACGCATATACGCGTACTAATAATGGTCGTGCTCTTTGTACGACTTGTGACCTCATCAATTTAATTGTCATCAGATATTCTTGATAGGCAGATAGTAGAGCTAGGATAGATTTATCCGCACAACAGTCGGTTTTGGATATCGACGGCATTCTGACGCAGCAAATTGAAAAACAACGTTATCAGTTTGGGTGCAAGAATGGTGGTAAAATGGCCCATTATACCTATAATTGATCAAGGTCCCATTTCCAGGCTTTGCCCATAATTAACAACAAAGTTTTTAAGAGCGAGATTAAAAAGGGCCGAGAAAAAGGAAAGGAGAGGGGCAAGAAAAACATTCGGCACGGGCAATCGCAAAAAAAAAAAAAAAAAAAAAAAAATTGGCTTATGCGCATGCACCAAATTAAAATATTGTACATTTTTGTAGCTTATCATCCGGAAATCTTTCTTTTTGGTTAAAAAATACGTTTTTCAGCAAAACTAAGGCCCATTTAGCGTCATGGTAGCCAAAAAAAAACTGATTTAAGGGTCTGAAAAACGGCCTTTGTTCGGTGAAATTTTAGGTTTTGAAGGGTTAATACATGTAACCTCCGACAAGTGTTGGTTTGAAGGGATGCGTATGCGAGAACACGCTGGGAACCGCGTGGGGCATACGGGAAACTCAAACAAAATAGACAAGGAATCGGAACGGAAAATGTTTTGAGGAACGCCAGAGAAAATACACGAGGGAAAGCATATGGATGTAAACGTGTAAGGTGCGAGAAAATGCGTGGGGAAAGGCTGGCGCATGGGGCTGGGTATAGAAGAGCGCACCGCGGGCTCGGAAAGAACGGCGGAACGTTAACTGAACGCAACGAAACACCCTGGGGATACACAGACAACGTGAAGGGCAACGCGCGAGGAATTAGTACGAAGGAACGAATATTGTGCTGACGGGGAAAGCACAGGGAAATTCAAAGCGAATGGACTTTATGATTAAGAATACACCAGGAGCACTAAAGCATTTAAATATCCGTAAGTTACGTTTGCTGGCGACACTAATATATTCAACCCACACCGACCAGGAACCTTGTAGGGGAGGCGATGTTTGAAAAGCGGATGGTAGAACGCATGTACGATTATGTGTGAAAGAAAGCACGCATTAATCGACCAGAAAATACACAGGGAAGATCAGAGCGTGTGCACGGGGAATGTGCGATGATACCCACAGGTTTCTACTGAGAAAAGCAGGAGGTTGTGATTAGTAGAGCGAAGGGGAAAATTTATGGTGGAACACACCACAAACTGTGAGGGAACGCACGGAATTACGTGGGAGATGCTCATAGGCAGACCTGTTCGGGAGGGAATTGAACGGATTGAGAATATGTACTTATTGACTGAGTGGGAGGGCCGGACGAGAAAATATTTGGCTCGAAGTCAGGACTTACTGACCGAGCAAAGGGAAATCCTTGGGTGCTGAGCTCAGAGCCAAACATTTTTCCGTCCTGCCCGAATTCACTCAGTCAATACGCATTTTATCGTATGACCATTTTGTTTTTTAATTATTTTTTTTGGTTGAACGAGGACGCACAAATGATATTTCTAGTAGGGCCGTGCGCATTTTTCTGGTCCTATCACTTCGACTCGTACGGCTCTTATACGGGATCTCTCTTCTTATCGTTTTCCAAGGAAATCGCACACGAGGCGGTACGGGTCACATGATAATGCAAGGTATGACAAAGCGTGAAACACATAAGGCAAAACACAGCGTAAGTAACGGGAACGCAGGAGGCAACCCACCAAGAACTCGTGATCGGAAGGTAAGGAGTAGAGTGTAGTGGAGGGAATGCATAGCGAATGCTCAGGGGTCATAGAAGAGAAGCAACCGTGGGAAAAGTTGCCTACAGAAGACTACTCGTAAAACGCACTGGAGCGATAAGGAAATGTATTAGGGAATACACGAGGAAGGGCAAGCAAGAGGGAATGTTCAGAGTAACGTTCGGAAAGATGCATGAGGAAGTTCACAGAGAAAGCATAGGGAATGCAAGGAAAGAGTGCAAGGAAATTCCATGTATTTTGTGATAATCGGTAGTAGAGAACTGGGTTCAAGCGTACTACGCGAAGGCCCTTGGTTACTACGTTTGTAAAAAGAGACAGTTGCGAAACTTGTGACATTTTACGGTCAGCCTTGCTACTAGCAACTTCGGATAAGGTTATTTTTGTTGTTGCTGTTCTAGTATTGTGTAAATAGTGTTATCCTATTTCTCTTCAGTAAACTCTTTCATTCTGAGCCTGACGGACCAGCGCGCCCATGCCTCATTGGCCTCTTCCAGGCGTTCAGTTAGTTGGAGTACAGCGGGAAAAGCGGCGAGCGAAAAAATGGGGGAGAAGCGCTGCGAGGGAAAGCGACAGGACGTTTTTTCACTTTCTGTCGCCGCGTTTCTCCCCTATTTTTTCGCTCGCCGTTTTTCGCACTGCGATCCAACTAACTGAACGACTGGAAGAGGATGATGCCTCATAACCTTTGAGTGTGTTCGGTTGCATGTGTAATGAAGGTAAAATAGGGAGAATTCTTGGTTGAGGACTCACCGGGAATAAACGCAAAACGAATGCTTGAAAGTGACGAAATTCATTAGGGAATACACAGAGAACCCAGCGCATAACAGAAAGCTCGCGCGTGAGGAAACCTACATAAAGTGTATGGGCGTTTCCAGGCTTCAACGCTAGCAAGCGAAATTACATACCTATGAGGTCATTCTTAGCAAATGGATGATTGGCAGTATTTCGACACCGTATCCAGGCACAGCAAAGACTACAGAGAAATATGCTGTAATGCCCTCTCCCCTCCCCCCGTCCAACAAATGCATAATCAAGCAAAGCCCACCAATGTGATTGTTGGAAATTTAATATTTCATTGAAAAAGAAAATTACACTGCTTTTCAAGCCTTGCTAGAGTTCTTAAATAATCTTTCAGTAAACAGATTTTGAATATAGAGCAACTCAAATTCATGCATTACAAAACTTGGTCAGATTTTACGTACTGAAGTATGTTCTACAGCCACGGAAGGAAGTGAGCACTGTCAAGCAAACGAGAACTGGGTCGTAACGGAATTCAACTTATGGTCAAAAAAATTCGCTTCAACTTGAAAGAATGCGCCTTAATTTTTGTCAAGTGTTTTCGTATTGTTACCTGTTTCTATCCTCACCACCAGTAATCATCTTCACTTCAAAACTTTGGCTCCTGTCAAGCTGATTTTCTGTTTAAAAAATAGATGACAGTGCCCCTTTCAAAATAATATGGCTGAAACTAGCGTACACCACACACGTAAACAACACGCACGCGCTGCACGCACGCAGCACCCAACGCCTCTTCAAACGGATAGAATAACCCTCTTCACTGTAACCTTCACAGAACTGTTATCTGTCTACATAGCAGACACCACAACACCATGAAAGAACAATCGTACCCGGTTTCCTTTGGCAAAAATGTGCAATGCGACCATTCACAAAAATTTACCGAAACTGCAAATTTAATTAGAACTATACTTATTTTACAATCGTCAGGTGAAATTAAACCGGGGTAGTTACAGGCGAAAAACACACCAGAAGAAAATATTGTCTCATTGCCGCCGCTTACCCAACTGTCACGTGATCGTCCATGAAAGATACTGCTCAAAGTTTGCCTTTTCTTTCATTAAATCCCTTTTTTGCTTTTCTATATATGATTCCTTTAGCAAAGAGCAGAAAATTTTTCAAATATCACATTTCGACTATCCCTGGTTTGTCCTCATTTAACGTTTGTTAAATTGAATAACATGCCAAATTTACATTTAGTCTTGCTATTTCAATGATTCTGGAAGAGGTAAAAATTAACTTTTTTAGTTTGCAACTGTCTGTTTGCACATTCGACCTCTAAAATCACCGATTTATAAACAATGAGTGTTAATAAATTCTCTTTCAACATTGATTCTAACTCATGCGTTGTCCAAAGAGAAAACGGAAACACTTTGTGGTTTTCAAACTATTCGATAAATTCTTCCCATATACGTTTCCTTTTCCAAGCTGTCAAACGTATTCTTGTTCGTTATTTGTCATTTCCACCAAAGATATTTTCAACCTAAAAAAAATACCATCGTTTCAGCCCGAAAAAAAAAAAAAAGAAAGAATTTTTCTTTGCCTTTTCGTGGACAATTACAGCTGTCCGGCTCTGTTCTAAAGAACTCTTAGGCTAACAAGAATTCAAAAGATAATTCTTACAAGAAATATATAGTTTCCTACCCTGTATGACTCTGGCTAATAGTTTTCATGCGATCTAGATTTTGATTGGCTGTTAGCCTACCAATAATATATTAAAATTCTAACATGGCGCGGAGGCTTATGAAAATACATAGAGTTTGAGGGATGAATCATGAATTCTCTTGTTCAAACTCCCTCAAACCTCGGCGTCATATTAGAAATTTAACATGCGCTATTCAAGATTGCCATGAGCAGTTTGCCTGAATAAACATTGCCACATCCCTATCGATACTTTTTTACATGTGTATGATAACTGAATTCGGTTTTTGCCTTATAATGTGGTTCAATACTCATCCAATAATTGATTACTTTCTATTGACAGCTAGAGTGATTTTGATCAAAATTTCAATAATGAATAACGTTATTACTTTAGAATACAATCGCAACTGATTCATGCACAAGCTACATTAAATGACTGGTGCGCCTCCGCCGTTCACTGGCCCTACATTTTAACAATTCTTGCAGTTCTCTTTCGCAGTCGTATCTGATGTCGTAACGAAACGAAACGCTGTGTGACGCAATGTTGAACCGTTGCGTGACGTCACTAAATGAAGTGCTGCATGACGTTCCTTAGACGGCTGCGAAAGAGCTGTTGCTGTAGAAACTCCATTACTGTCAATAACTAAAAAAACGTCACGCAACAGGCATCCACAATCTGATTGCGGGACCCGTTAAAAGGAGACATTTCCAAAACCAAGGTTTCAAAGTTTGAAAGAAAAAAGTGTTTGTACAGGTGAATCATAAACCAAACATTTCGTCATCAGCTTGGTTTTCCATCTGCATCTGTCTCTGTCTTGGCCGGCTGGCTCCTGACTTTACACTACCGGTCCGCTGACCGCCTGCTGCTGCACGATCCGCAAGGAACTGGTCGAACTCTGAAATGAAAGTAAAGGAAAGTTTCAAACTACAAATGTTCCTTTTAATGACAGCATGTACAGGCATGTGCAGAACGGGTTCGTGGCCCCAAGGTAAAGTAAACAGTACCTGGATAACTGTGTATATGATGTACTCAATAACACGGCGATGTGTGGCGAAAGATAAAAAGTGACAAGTCATGTTCTCGTGGTAAGCCCAAAAAACGTGGACTCGGCGAATTTAATAGCTAATTCCCACGGTAGTTGTACTCATCATCTTGGACTGGATACTTGTTTTGACCAATACAACAACTAGAATTTCTTGCAGGGGGGTCTAATAGAGGGAGTTGGCCACCGCTGCTATAGTCGGTAGACCGCCGCTTTATATTCGAAAGAAAGAAATCCTGGGAGCGAGAAGCGCTTCTCGCTTTCGCGCGGCCATTTTCATTCTCGCGGATTTCTTTCACGTCACTCACGACGGACTAAGTGAAAGAGGGACTACTCGTAGTCTACATTACCCTGTGAGAGCTCAAGAATTTCTGTCCACTTGTCTGCCGCAATCATCAACACTGAAATTAGTCTATGTATCATATCAACACAATAATTTTTTCATCGTTCTCGATAAGATTTGTAGTAATCAGGACAACAAAGAAAGTAATCAACCAGTGTCGTAACCCAACCAGAAGGCCGTATTTTCACACGCCATTCTAGCGCCATCTTACCGGTCCTTTTTGGTCACCAGTGCTCAAAGGTGCCTCTTTTGTCGGGTACTTTCTTTATAGTTCCTCTTTACTACTACGATTCACAAACCTGAAGAAGTTAGTGTGTCTCCATTTGCGGCCTGCTGGGCAGCAGCGGCTTCTGCATTGGCCTGTTAAATAAAAAGTGATATCAGCTCGTTGTTAACTCAGTGGGAGAGCTAGAAGGTTAATATCCTTGGTTTCTGTTTATCACATACCGATGGAGAGTGGCCAGGTAAACATAGCAACAGTATCAGCCAATATTCACCCCCTTTAGCCCTGCTTTACAGCCGATATCAACGCTCACTTTGCACAGGAGATTTTTCTTTCACGTCTTGAAATGTCAAGGCAATTAGGGAAAGAGCCAAGAGGTTATGTTTTGGGATTCCGAGCTTCTAGTTGTTTTAAACCCTGACTAAACGGACTCCAAGTAGACGCAAGTTGAGAACTTGGGTCTACTTGTGTTGAATTCCGATAACGTACGCTCACTTTGGTCGAGATCAAATTTACACGCAAGTCGACGCACGTTTTTCACAGTTTGGCCACCCAATCCAAGTCAACGCAAGTCGAGTGACGTCCATTCGTTGTTATAGCAACTTATTAGCCAATGAAGTACTAAGCCCGTAGCCTTGAAATGTTGCTTTTCGCGACTTCCGTGTACTTGCGAGGACTGAACTTGCGAATCCGTTTAGTCAGCCAATGCAAGTCTCCACCCAAGTTCAACTTGCGACTACTTGCGAGTCTGTTTGGCCAGGAAATTACACAATACAGTGGGACCCCCGTTAATCCGGTCACCAACGAGCCACAAAAATCTGGCCGTATTCAGAACGGGGTGGTCGTATTGAAGGGGTTCTTTAAATAAGAAAATGACTGACTGAGCTTTTTTTCAGGCAAGAATAAAGTAGTCGTAATAACAAGGTGACCGCATTAACGGTGTGGTCGCAAGGCGGGGTTCCACTGTAACGCGTCTAATCTTGTAAGACAACAGTAATCTACAAAATAACAGTTTGGCTATCAAGATGACTTACCACATCAGTTTCTGTGACGTTAAGCCATGACTCAATATCATCCATTGGGCTAACAGAGAAAAAGAGTCTTCAGTTAGACACAAGTTGACGTGATCATGTTGTTGCCATTTAAAGTCCACTGAATTTTGGAGTTGGTATGCATGACCAGCACGTATGACGTAACATGGTCAACTTTACAGCTTTGAGAGTGTTCGTAGCAGTTTGTCCAAGTGCCTCATTCTAAAGAAATTTGCCACATATGATCTTTCAACAGCCTTGCAAGGTTATTACTTAGTGGGATGTTCAAAATGTAGTTACGGTATAAACTTCTTATTACTGGTTGTATTGACCATAGTGTACCTCTGCTGTAAACATTTAATTTAATTTATTTAATCTAGCTTTAACTACGAGTAATCCCTCTTTCGCTTTGTCCGTCGTGCATGACGCGAAAGAAAACTGCAAGAAAAAAATGTCCGCGTGAAATCCTGGGGGCGAGACACGCCCCCAGGAGTTCGCGCGGCCATTTTTTTCTCGCAGTTTTCTTTCGCGTCACGCACGACAGACCAAGCGAAAGAGGGACTACTCGTAGTCTATAATCCGGCTCCCTGACGTATTTCACTTTTTAGTTATTTCAGGGTGCTGATATAGTTGATATCTGTATTATATTTGTAACTTATTTTTCTGATGGGTGCAATAATTTGTTGTTGCTGCTGTTGGTTTTTACACTTTCTTTCAGTCTGAAGGATGAATTGCTGTTAATTACTTAAAACCGCCAGTGTTTTTCAACTGAGTGTCGTAAAACCAAAACCAAAGAAGAAGAAGAAAAAAACAAAAAACAAAACCAAAATGATCACTCCGGCCAATAACAAAGAACACAGATCATTCAGTCAACCAATCAAAACTCCAAGTGCTAAAACACCAAAAAGCCAAGCTGGAAAAAGGTGTGCAAGCAAGTCACAAGACAACAATTTACTCTTACCTTCGTTCTTCTGTCTGTTTAAATAAAAAAACAAAAATCCGGAGTTAGAAGAAAATCTAGAGAAGCATTAAGAAGGCTGCAAACGGGATTTTGCGATTAACGAACTCGAAAATCAATATATATTCTTGAGCAACGACTGAACTAGCTTGGAATTCATGTCTACAAATGCATATTAAATGCGCTTATTTCAATTGAACGTGGCCAAAAAAGAAGATGCTTATCTTCTCTTGCCCAACTCTACAAAGATTAATTTACTGTCTCTGATACGTTATACGCTGCGTACCAGTTATATTTGTTACACATTTTGCATGATCCAGTTACATTGTCGGTGTAGGACACTGCCTCTCTGACACCCCTCATTTCATTTGCCCCTTGTAAACCCTACCTATATTGTTTTTAAGGGCTAGGAGCCCTGCAGTGATATGTCAACTATTGCCATATAAGCCAATGAATTAACGCGTTCCGGAGGTAGTGGGTGACCCTGTAATGCAGGGGAGTTTGCTGAGTTCATACACACCTTATTTGGCTCTGTCTTTTCAATGGACATAGTACTAGCGATTGTGCGATCAAATGGCTGAAGATTATCAGTGTACGAAGATCCACTGGAAAACACATGAAACGAAAATAAAATATCACGCAACAGTTCTAGATAACAAGTACCTTCTCACACATGAAAGTTTGCCTGTACAGTGAGATGGTTCGTAGTTTCTCCATTTTCTCTTAAAGTGGTACTACGATCAAATTGTTCCCCCTTGATTTTAGGTGTATCATATAGAATTCCATGAAAGAATAAAAACGCCGTTTACCGTTTGCAAATATCTGCATTAGTTCCAGAGATATTTAAGTTTGAAAAATGTGTAAAATATGCAAATGAGATGACTGATGACGTTATACAATCAACCCAATTTTGTATCAAGTATATAAATAGAGCTATCTTGGTCAATTTGCAGCGCAGACCATTGAAACTTGGTGGGCTAATAGATCTACAGGAAACACACCTACGGCTATAAAAAATTCTGTTCCCATAGCAACTCACTCTTTTCCAGTCCCCACCCACTTGATTTCAATATGTTAGTGATTTTCAGCTCGCAAAACATTAAACGAGGCCACAAACTTGAGCTAACATATTTATATGCTTGCTGGATCAAGTATATGAGGCACCATTTGCAAATGTCAAAATGGAACGCCAAAGGTGGCCAGAAATGCCTTTAATATTGGGGAGGTCTGGAACCCAGTATGTTGCCATGGTAACCAAACTGTTAAGCTCATATCGTGGAGCACATTTAGTATAATCTCACTGCAAAGAATCAAACATCTGACACAAATTGGCTGAGATATCTTTTTTCATCACGTTTGATCAAAATTTGGTTGAGTGTATGATGTCATCACTGGGCTAATTTGCATATTTAAAAACTTGAATATCTCTGGAACGAAAAGAGATGTTTGAATATAGTAAACAGCATTTTTCTTCTCACACAGGCTACTTGTTTATGTTTTAAAATGGATGCGATACAAAAGATGCAATTTTCGTCATAGTACCACTTTAAGATTATGGAGAATGCTACCAATGGAATTAAAAATTATTTTTAGAATTCCAAACTCCTTTTAATTTTTCAGATGATACATAGATGCTAAATTGCCCGGGAAAAGAAGGCAGGGGTAGGGGTAGGATAGATGCTAAATTGCCCGGGAAAGGAAGGTAGGGGTAGGGGTAGGGGTAGGATAGATGCTAAATTGCCCGGGAAAAGAAGGTAGGGGTAAGTTGGAGCCCTGAAGCTTAATTTGCAGGTTTGTCTTCTCTTTTTGCAGTCCAGACAAAAATGTGCATGGTCACTTAGTGGAGTCCATTGGTATTCCCTCTACCTTCGAGCCCTAATGCGAGTTCAAGATGGTAACATGATCTGTTTGACATAAAACACCTTTAAGACTTGACACTGTCAACAGTCTAAATTCAACAGTTTTGTCTACTAATGCTATTCTTTCTGTCTTGGAACACTAGGCACATACATTTTTTAGCCCAAAGTAGTCCTAGCTGGCTAAAGTACGTGTCAAAATAACTCCTTTGTCAAACAGAATAAGACTCTCTCATGTATTGAACTCACCCTTTTCTACTCTCATCAAATGTGCTTTTTCTTGACTGGGCAAACATGTCAAATTCATCATCTTGGTCAGTAGGGCTAGGTCCAACGTCTGGTTGTAAGGAATAAAACAATACATTGTGATTAATATCAATGAAAATGCTAACTTTTTGTCTCCCCGTGCACTAACAATATCCCGTTCAGCAGAGGTTGTTCTAATGTGACTACAGAATGGTAACTAATGCAAACAAACTGAAAGCCCCTAAAGGTCCATCAATAAACCTGCCACATTTGCATTTGTGGAACTTAACTTACATGTAGGATATTTCTATGCTCTAAACACTTTTTCAACTTTGTTGCTGGCATTGAAGAGACTTCCAATAAACCCCTTGAGCCCCTATGTCTAAATACACATTCCTTTTCTTGTCTCCATTCATTTTTTGTCCCATCAGTGGTTCTCAGTTGGGACCTTCAGTTGACTGTCCACAGTGGCTAATTCCCGCTACGAGACGCACCTGCGGGGAATCATGGTAGTTGTGTTCATCAAAACAAATATCCAGTCTCAGATGACGAATACAACTACCATGATTCCCTGTTGGTGCACATCTCATGGAGGGAACTGGCCATTATTTACAGTCTATCTGTCTTGGTTTTTGAACCAATCTGGAGCAAGATCTATCAGCTTCTGTGTACTTGACATGTGACATGATTTTACCATGTCTGTTCATTGCCACATTGATTATTTTGGTTCTGGTTTATTAAACCGTTAGAAACGGTTCAGTTATGCACACCAGAGCATTAAACGTACATTGATGAATACAGATAATTTATGCAACAGTTTCAAGTGGAATATTCCATGAGTCACTTGTATTTTTTCTGTATACAGACGAACCTTTACCGGTAAGTGAGTGTGTATAGCAAGAAAATACAAGTGGCAAGTGGGATATTCCATGCTAGTATATACCACACAAGTGAATAGTACTTTTCACGCACGCTGATTGGCTAGCTTGGAGGTGATTAGCCAAGTGCTATTCACCTTCAAGCATCGCACGGCATGCAAATTTTTTTGTCTGACCATTTTTTGGTATATTGTCACAAATAAAGTTACTCTTTGGTTTGGTAGTTATTCAGTTTGTGTGGTACAAACTAAAACAATTATTCCCCTCAGTGTTGGTGAAAGTGGTGGATATTTACCTCCACTTCAGTGAATAATTGTTAACTATACCTCTCAAAAGCATTGCATAACTATTTCATGACATGCCATTGAAAATACAGTGACCAACACAATCAGTGGGACATCTAGGGTATTACTTACTCATAGCTTGCATCTGAGAGGTCATGGCATTGACTGAGGGAGCCTGGGAAGGAGTAACCTGGTCATCGTCAAAACTGATTAATGAATCTCCAGTACTGAGGAACAAAACAAGGCAAGCATGAAGTGCATTGTCAATTATGTGTCAGTGGGTAGTCACATCACGGTCCCAACCATATACAAACACTAACTGAAATTTGTAACTTAAGTCAAATAAAATTACAAACTAACAAGAGCTGTTACCTGTCCACTCATAACAACACCCTTCTACTTAGTGGGTACTGATTCACGGTCCTTGCCTCAGTCAAACAATGCATTTGTAAGCTCCCATATCTGGCATCTTAACCTCACTGAACATTGCTGTTGCGACACACACACTGCACTAGCACACAGTTCTCCTAAGTGGAAACCCAAACACACAGCTATCTACTCTCTATATCTCTCATTGCCACAGACCTCTGGGTTGCCAGACGCAGACCTGTCTCATCAAAAATATATGTATGTATGTATGTATGTATGTATGTATGTATGTATGTATGTATGTATGTATGTATGTATGTATGTATGTATGTATGTATGTATGTATGTATGTATGTATGTATGTATGTATGTATGTATGTATGTATGTATGTATGTATGTATGTATGTATGTATGTATGTATGTATGTATGTATGTATGTATGTATGTATGTATGTATGTATGTATGTATGTATGTATGTATGTATGTATGTATGTATGTATGTATGTATGTATGTATGTATGTATGTATGTATGTATGTATGTATGTATGTATGTATGTATGTATGTATGTATGTATGTATGTATGTATGTATGTATGTATGTATGTATGTATGTATGTATGTATGTATGTATGTATGTATGTATGTATGTATGTATGTATGTATGTATGTATGTATGTATGTATGTATGTATGTATGTATGTATGTATGTATGTATGTATGTATGTATGTATGTATGTATGTATGTATGTATGTATGTATGTATGTATGTATGTATGTATGTATGTATGTATGTATGTATGTATGTATGTATGTATGTATGTATGTATGTATGTATGTATGTATGTATGTATGTATGTATGTATGTATGTATGTATGTATGTATGTATGTATGTATGTATGTATGTATGTATGTATGTATGTATGTATGTATGTATGTATGTATGGCGCATAAGGCTTTGATCATTCTCCTTCTATACACTTTGATTTGTTGCTATGTACAGCTCTGACAGTCACTCATGACTGCCACCCAGCTGCTTGCCTTCTGTCCTCAAACATTCACCTCAACACTTCATAGCTGATAAATTAACAGTGCCAAGGCTTTAAGGGAGTCTGATTCTAATGGGTTTGACTTTATAAAATGTTGTAACAAGGACGTACCCGGCGGGTGGTGCTGGAGCTGGAGCTGGTGCTGGTGCTGGTGGCACTGGCTGAGCTATGTCCACTGTACCTGGAGTCTAAATAAACAGATACACTGAAATTGTTACAAATGTGTCTCAGCTGTAATACCTCTTTGCAACATAACGATACCTGTGAGATCGGCCACTGTACTCAATTCTGCCGATCAACTGCACCCTTAACTTCATATTAATATCTTAGCCGACATTGAGCAAAGACTCAGAAGAGAGTCATGACTGAAAGCCTGGAACTAGTGGATTTTGGGAATGGGTTAGTGGAATCTGTCCTAATTGCTTGCCTGATGGCCAATTAACTTTTTGTGGGAAACTGAAATTACCTTTGGACCAAATTCAAAATACAGAGATGCTGTTTAGTAGGACATTAAATTAAATTATTATTACAAACATTAATTTGCTTTTAAATCAATTAATCACACATTCAACTATGTAACTTTTGAAGGGTTGATGAGAATTACGTTTGTGCTAGTACGTCCAAATTACAGTTTGCTGTGATGGCAAGATTCACTCACTATCTGATCGGCACATTGAAATTGTGATCCATTATCAAGTACTGCGTGGGAGATTGCATCACGAAAGACACTTTACTCTCAGAGTGCCTCTCTTCAAAAATGAGTTCTGATGGATGTTAGGACAACCCACCAAAATGCTGGGGATAGCCTTCCCCCCCCAGGAGGAGAAAATATACTCAAGATAAGATCGTATGAAGACTTTAATCATTTGGGCTAAATTAAGGGTGCTGGCAGTTCAGCCACAACTGAAATTCCAGTTCACTTCTGTACATGTAACTGTTGCACTACAAAACAATTCTGTCACCTGAGAGGTAACCTGATCTGCTGCTGCATGAGGGGATGGCAGATCACTGTCACTCAGCAGATGATACTGTTTTGGTGTTACCTAGTGACACAATAAAGTGTCACACAACAACTGGATGCAATGATGTTGCATAAAACTAAGATTTACGTATCAACATGTCACAGAACTTAATGAAGGTGTGGTGATCAAATAGAGTTAACAAATTTGGATTTATGAGACTTCAAGCCCAAAAATTACATTATCATTTGTATCTTGTGTCCATAATTCATTATTATTTTCTTTGTTTTACAGTTGAACCCTCGCTTTTTTGAACTCTCAGGGGAAACAAAAAGAAGTTTGAAATAGCTGATACTGTAGTAAATTACTATGGCTGAAGAGCAAATCCAAGGGAAATGGTTTTGAGTACAAAATAACAGGGAATTTGAAATAACTGATTTTGAACTAGCCAGGTCAAACTATGTTTTGAATAAATAAATGAACTCCAACTTATTAAATCACTCGAATAGCCTAGGTGGAGTGAATAATGAACTGAAATACAGAGAGCTCTTTATTACTGGGAGTCATAATCTTAACATGAATTTCTCACCCTTGCTGCATTTTCTGGCCAGGCTGTTGTCATCCTTCCAGTTTCTGTTGGTAATGGCTCCACAGCAGCAGGTCGTGGGGGTTCTGGTGGAGCTTCTGATGGTTCACTTTGCTGAGTTGTCACTTGCCTGAATCTCTCATAGCGGTCATAACGAATGAACACATTATTAAGATCATCATTAACACTTAAAAGCAAACCTGAAGAAAAAAGAAGAGAAATGTTACATGTTTGAATGAGCTGTTTTCCATTAAAAGTGCTGTTAATGTCAAGATTCTGTTGAATGCCACATACACCTGTACTTGTGTTTGAAGTATACTCATGTTGTCTGGCACATCAATTGACAAAGTGCACAATAATTGTTTTCTGTAGTTTGTATGTCTGCTCATGGAATACAAAGTTGGACAAAGGCTGAAGGTTAATTTTTTCATAATAAGCCAGACTGTTGGTCTTAGACCATAGTTCTGTTACTGGTTTCTTCTCTCCTCAATCATTCAATCCTATCAAGTTTAAAACAAAGGGAATAATACCTACAGGTGACAGTGTTTGGATATCTAATCTTAATTAGCATATCAGATCAGTACCATTTTATTTCTCTGTTTTCTCCTTTAGCTCTTATTATTAAACACTTGAGACAGTGTTTTATCATGTTTCTTTACAATTCAAAATTAGTTTAAAATACAGCACTATGCATGATAATTCCAACTTTCTCGTTCTTGGCATTTGGAAATGTGGTAAGACACAGTCCAAAGTGTTTGACAAACTATACTGATTTACTAAACAACATTTTCATTATGAACTGAATCACTTTTCTCAATCATTTAGTGAAAACCAAACCTGGTAGGGTATTAGAAGGTTTCAAACTTTTGACTCTGGTGGCTATGGATTGCTATCAGTGTCCTGAAGATTAAATCACACACATGTAACTAACCTACAACTTCTTCGTTTGCTACCCTTTCAATCAGCTCTAAAACCCGCTGCTGCATGGCACGACATGTTCTGTTCAATTCCTACAAAAAGAAGTGGTTATATGTAGTGGTTAGTTTGTAGGCAATCTTTGAATAAGACATGATCAGACAACTGTCATTAAAAGTTTTGAGTTACCTGTTGCCTTGATCTCCACACCCTTAACAAACTTGTTACTTTGTGGGTGAATTGTATCAACGAAAGACAATTTCACCTGTAACATTAAAGGCCCATCAAGCATGCTCAGCCATTTACAGGTGTTACAGATTATGGCCCTTAAAGAAAGGCCTGGATCATATGTGTAAATAAGAGGTGATTCCCTTAGAGAAGCTCAAACAAGCTTGTAGAGATCTCAGGTGACTAAGATACTGAGAGCAAGTGACTGACCGACTGACTGCCTGGCTGACTGACTGGCTGACTGACTGGCTGACTGGCTGACTGACTGGCTGACTGACTGACTGACTGACTGACTGGCTGGCTGACTGACTTACTGGCTGGATGAATGAGTGATTGATTGGCTGTCTGTTTGACTGACTGACTGCCTGTTTTACTGAATGACTACCTGTCTACCTGCCTACCTACCTGCCTGTCTGTCCGACTAACTGCCAAACGGACTGACTACCTGATTGAAAACCTGACTGACTGACTTTCTGCCTATCTGTTGGACTAGCTGATTGACTGAGTGAGTGATTGCTTGCTTGATTGAAATGATTCTGAATGAATTCAACACAACTAATCACTCCTCGCTTTATTCTACAATGTTCTAAATATGTGACGTTGCTCTGTTCTACAATAAAGTGACCTAAAGCCTCTCACTGTGTATAATCTGAGAAAATGGCAAGCTGAGCAGGCTCAAAGTAATTCTGTTTCACTCCTTAGAGACAACAAAACAATCAGAATGTGTGTGTACATAAATCTTCCATAGGGAGGTTTTTTAATTTGAGCCTACCCCCTACCCCTCCAAATCCACGAAATTTCAGTTATGAGCATCACACTTCCCTTACAAAACTCTACCTTCTGCAACCCCCTGACCCACTGGAATTTCCATTGACAATCTTGACGTTGGTGCTAAATGTTCATTGGAACGGTACATTAAAGAAAAAGGACACTCCAATTTTACCTGTAATAGCTGCAAATCTCCTGCTTCCTCTTGACCAGGTGTCATTTCTGTCAACATTTCAGACATGACAGTGATGTTTCCATGTACAATGTCAAGCTCAGATCGTATTTTTCCAAGCTGTTCAGGTGTAGGTACCACAGGGCCACTGGGTGCCTGCACTGCAGGGACAGGTTGGACGCCCTGTGGATGAACCACTGGAGTCTGCAAAGAAAGAACTGATTGTTATCATACAGGCAGATTTCTGGCAATGGTTTAAGTAGAGGGTGTTCTGAGAGCATGCCTGTGCTTTTCACAAAGGTAAAGGTACATGTGAAGTCTACATACAAGCCAAGTGTTCCATCAGGCTGGGACTTATCACGGTTTCTGTAGCATAAAGAGACTGGGAATATTTCCACTCCTCACTGGATGAGATGTTAGTCCATAACAGGGTTACCCCCAGCATTAAATTTCACGGTACCTTTTTATACACCTGGGTGAAGAGAGGCACTGTGAGAGTAAAGTGTCTTGCCTAAGAATACGACACAATGTCACTGGCCAGGGCTCGAACCTGGGCCACTCAATCCAGAGTCGAGTGCACTAATCATGAGGACATCATTCCTTCTATTAAAGGAACATTAAATTCACCTCACCTGAGATGGAGGTGGCCTGGATGGTGTTGTGGCTGTTGGTGGTCTCTCTGGTTGTGTCTGATGCAAGATAAAAACAATTCTTAGAATTAAAAGTAAGTTAAGAAAGACAACCAACCACACCTGTCTTGAAATGAAATGATCTCCAAAATATTCATAATAATTATTATAAAATAAGTGACTTGTGATACGTTTTACATGTAAGTTATAGACTACGGATTGCAAAATGGTTTAAAACAGATCAATCCCTATTATTTTAATTAGTTCTAATGCAAAATAAACATGTGACAATTGACCAATTGTTTACAGCTGACCTAACCATGTGAAAAGACATTTGAAAAGGACTTGACACTCGAGCTAATAAAGTTGCCTCAGGATAAAATTAAAAAAGCTAAAATTTTCTATCTTTATTTGTGAAATTACCCTTCTTACCCTTTGTGGTGTGTAGATTGGAGACAGTGTATCTAAGTTTTTGGCAGGAAATTCCACACCTAGAGTCCAACAAAAAGTATTGCAATAATTAATATTTTAATATATGATAAACAATTAATAAGTACCTCAGAAAACTACCTAAGTTCTTGCTTTATGATTTATTTCATCTCTTCCTTATGGTGTGCTCAAGACATTATTATAATTAAGCAATAGACCACAAGTTTTTATGGTTTATAAGCTGATAAACCACTGGGGATGCTGGAAGACCACGAGAAGAATTCATACATCACAAGCTGCAGGTGAGTGATTTATGAATTCTTCGCGTGTTCTTCCAACATCCCAAGTGGTTTATCATGCCACTAAAACATAGAAACTTGTGGTCTATTGCTTTTATATAATAATTCAGAAGACACGCAAAATTTCCATGAGTTTACTGGCACAATAAACCATAACTGATTGACCAATCAGAGCGTGCGCTTTCATTTGATTATTATATAATTACCTTCTCAATAATCTATAAATAATTGCATCGTTACCGAGGAGTAACATTGGTTCAAAATCTTGCCTTAGCTAGTGTGCTCATCAAATTCAAAGCAGTATACCAAAGGGATACTATTGGTAGTAGCTTGGCCTTGGAATGGCCATGGTCTTCATGCTACAGCTGTAAGACATAAGTCTTTCTAAGAACTACACCGAATAGAGCAAAAACTTTCAAACCTTGTGCTCTGAGAGATTCATAAGTCTCCAGCACATAAGATAGTTCAGGTGACCCACGGAACGCATCAGCCCAGTCTTGAATCAGAGATAGAATTTTATCCTGAACAACTTGTGGAGGGTTACTCTGAAGACAAATGAAAAGACATAAAACACACAGCACGTAACTGACCACAAAGA
The DNA here is from genome assembly GCF_042242905.1 of Orbicella faveolata. Taxonomy (NCBI): domain Eukaryota; kingdom Metazoa; phylum Cnidaria; class Anthozoa; order Scleractinia; family Merulinidae; genus Orbicella; species Orbicella faveolata. Next base: position 20,394,821 of record NW_028301547.1, on the reverse strand, counting down.
AAGTAAAACTACAATATCAAACCACCATAAGCAGACACCCTTGTGGTCATGACCAACTGCCAAGGGAACAAGTTCAGCAACATGAAATGCCCTTTTAAGATGTACAATTACCTGTAACATCATATAAATAAAACAAAAGTATTTCCTTGCAACAATGAAATACTGTACATGTACCACAAAGGGGTCCCTAAAAGGTTCCATGAAATTCTAAAAATCTAGATAACCTCAAAAATTTTTATACATCTGTTATGGCAACAATTCAGCACTAGAACAATAACTGTTCAAGTGTTGCATAGTTAGATGAATGAAGACATGTGTTCACTGCCCCCAAGTGTTTATTGCTACCGATGACATTAAACATTTTGTCACAAAACAACCTACCTTTGGATTTAACACTTTCACAAGTTCATCTAGCAATTCCTTCTTGGCAAGAAGTAAGTGGAATCTATGGCCACAATTTTTCACACAAGTCTCAAGCACCTACCAAAATAGGATTAAAATATGGTTACAGTTTTGGGCACTTTCTCTGCAAATGCTTAATCTCCTTCTTGTACCTTGACATTAAATAATCTCCCAGCAGTTTCCAGGAGACAAGGAACATTGCCTTGTCTATGCAACACCATGTAGACTCTACTTAACAAATTGAGGTCAGTTTTTTATGCGTGTCCTCTTATTGATGATAAATTCCATCATAACATTGTCAAAGTGGCTGTGGAACCACGAGCTGCAGGCAAGTGGTTCCACAGTAAACTTTGACAATGTTATAAAGAAATTTATCATCAATAAGAGGACAGACGCATCAACAACTGACCTCAATTTGTTTTTTACAATAACAAGACCCCAAAATGGTCAAATGCTGGGTATAAATGAGGGGAAAAGACGCCGTAAACTTGCCATAAACAAAGATAAGGGAATTTTATTCAAAATGACGCGAACATTGTCAATAGCTTTTCTCGCTTTTTGATTGGCTGCTTAAAAAAAGTCCATAAAATCTCATTGGTTAAAACTTGACAGTTTGACAGCTGAAAGTTGAACTTGAAAGCTTGCATAAATTAAAATTTTATCCGTCTGTTCTCTTATTGATGATAAAAATAAGCCAATCAGCGTGCGAGAAATTAGATAGTTATTGTACAAATGTAAATGACATTCCTAACAACATACTTAGAGAGGGAGCCAAATCAACCCTAGCTGGTTTTGAACTGGAACTTTGAAATTTTGAAATTATATTGTTTTTCCAGAGGGGAGGATGATATAAACCTTTGCAACAAAGCCATTTGCCATCAGCAAACCCAACCCCCCTCATGGTACCAGGCCCGTATTGAACATGGATCATGTTGGTGGAAGGCGTGTTCTCAATACTGCACCCGTCAAGCTCCCCAGGATACCAGCCCAATGAAATCTGTAGAACAATGTAGAACACAGTTCCATAACCTTCGGTAAAAGGGCAATTGCATAATTGTCAATGTAGAGGACAAAAAGATGGATCAGGTTCCAGGCTCAAGCCTAAACAGCATTGAAGGTTGGGTTCACTTCTCTATATATGGTACATTGTCACCCCTTTCCACCCAGGTCCTGGCTGTTCAATGGTTATATAAATACTAAAACATGGAAATATTGAAATTTTACACTGACTGTGGGAAGATTGAATCACTTTTCTCTGTATGCTACAGAAATGCTTTTCTTTTCAAATGAAGGACAAGTAAATCAAGTGACAGTCTCAATAATGAGCCATGACGATTTGTGCCAGGTTTAGATTTTCATTCTCCGTCAGGGAAGTAATAATTTAAGAGACTTACGTGATTCCACTTAAAAAGAAAGAGTATTAAAAAATTTCTCAAACGTTATCCAGTTGGTAATCATTTTATGTATATTAGAAAAATGCAAATAAAAAATAGGGGTCACCATGCTCATTTTTGACAACATGGATAGCCTTTTTAGCAACTTTGTAACTGACGAGGTCGTCATTTCTTGACCTTACCAGTAGTTAGCAGAAAGGGGCAATAGAAATTCTAAAAAAAAAAACACTTATTGGATCGATTTATTAGAGAATTTAAACAAAATGGACCCTAAACTTACATTTTAACCCATGTTAGTTAACCAGGAGTTAATATTATATTACAAACTTAAGAATTATCTGCATGCGCACATACCCAGCACTACGTGAAGATGTGTTCTTTACAGCATTAAAATCCAAATATTTTTAAGCAGAATTTTAAACTTTTCTTCAAATCGAGATATATTGTAGATAACCTTGTGCAATTTAAATCCGTGCATTAAAAAATAGGGGTCACCAAGCTCATTCAAGGGAAAACGAGCATTTATTTTACTGTCGAGCTTACATTCTGAGAAATCTCTTATGTTGTGTATGCACACGTACTCATGTGAGCGGGCTAATGATGCGAAGATCACGCACAGTAGGGATGCACAATGCAATACTGAGGAATCACCTTAAGGATACACTTCAAGTACAATCAGAGATAAGTCTTGGTGTTTTACCCTTCTCTCCCCTACACTCTGCCATCTTTTCCAAAGGGATTGCAAGTTTAGTATTCCATATGGGCTAACTTGTTGTTACTGTCAGAATTTTTTTAAAAAACATTATGAAAGTGAAAGATTCTTTAATATAGTAAATGAATTCAATTACAGTGACTTTGTCCATTCTGAAGCTTCTTTGTCATTTACAAATCCGTCTAAAATGTGAAAATCACTTAATTAACTTTTGCCATGAAAATCAAGTTATTTCCATTAGCCTTCATACATCTTCAATGGAAACATCAACTCCCAGACATTCCATCAGCGATTTAGTGGATGGTAACATGGAGATATTGTTTTAATAATAATAATAATAATAATAATAATAATAATAATAATAATAATAATAATAGACTTGTATAGCGCTAGAACTATACAAATATACTCAAAAGCGCTTTACATTAAGTTAAAATAAATGAATAAATGGAAATCACTAAACTTTAAAACTATTACAACAACTATGCTAAACTTTAAAACTATTTCCACAAATCAAAAGCTTTCTTAAAAAGAAATGTTTTCAGTTGCTTTTTGAAAATGGCGAGGCTGCTACTTGTTCTTATAGTTAATGGCAGCGAGTTCCATAAAACAGGTGCAGCATGAGCAAAGGCCTGATCCCCAAGTGTAGAGCAGTTGACTTTTGGAACAACCAGAAGAGATTTTGCAGACGAACGAAGAGCGTAATTAGTAGCTGGTTTCAGGGATTAGAGATCATTTATGTAGGAAGGACTTTGGTTGTGTAGTGCCTTGTAAACAAGAAGAAGCAATTTAAACTGAACTCTAAACGATACTGGGAGCCAATGTAAGTCGATAAGAGCGGGTGTGATATGATCAAATTTCGCAATCCCAAAAAACACTCTAGCCGCGGCATTCTGAACTTTCTGTAAACAATCAATCTGGTATTTAGGTAGACCAAATAGAAGTGCATTGCAGTAATCAAGGTGCGAAGATACAAAGGCGTGGATCAGTGTCTTTGTGGATTGCGCGGTAAGGAATTTTCTGATCTGTCTTATGTTGTATAGTCCGCGAAAAGCCTTGCTACAAATCTTGCCAATGTGAACATTCATTCGCATATGAGCATCGAACCAGGCCCCAAGGTTCCGGACGCTTTCTAACGGTTTAATGACAGTGTCGCCAATGATAATAGAATCAATAGATGTTTTTTCAAGTTGTTGACGGGAGCCAATAATTAGAAATTCAGTTTTCGCGTCATTGATCATTAGACGATTACCAATAAACCAAGAGCGGACATCAGCAATGCACTTTTCAATGACAGAGACAGCGTTAAATTCCGAATGGATAGAACAAGGTTGGAAGGAAAGGTAAATCTGGGTGTCGTCAGCATAACCATGGACGGAAGGGAGGTGCTGTGAAATAATGTTAAAGAGACAGGAGACGTAGAGAGTAAATAAAATAGGGCCCATACAACTGCCCTGGGGGACTCCACAGTTCAGATTGAAGTCGTCAGAAGTCTTATCACCGACAAGTATATGTTGTTTGCGACCAGACAGAAATGAGTCAAACCAATTTAAAGCAGTTCCGACGACTCCAAAATCCTGTTGCAAAATATTAAGAAGAATGCAATGTTCAATGGTATCAAAAGCAGCACTTAGGTCCAGAAGTACGAAAAGTGTCACTTGCTTATTATCCATACTCATTAAGATGTCGTTTTGAACCTTCAATAGAGCAGTCTCTGTCGAGTGACACTTACGGAAGCCGGACTGGAATTTAGGAAGAGGGGCATTTTTCTCACAGTGGGCTAGAAGTTGTTGAAGTGCAGCCTTTTCCACTACCTTGGAAATGAATGGTAGATTACTGACTGGACGGAAATTCTTGTAGACCAAATCAAGTCCAGGTTTTTTCAATAGAGGGATGACAACAGCGGTTCTCCAATTTTCTGGAACGGAACCACTGAGAAGAGAGAGATTAACCATCTCAGTGATAGAGGGTGCTAATACATCAAGACAGGACTTCACAAGCCATGTAGGAAGAGGATCCAATCGACAAGAGGCATTAGAGGATTCTCGAACAATCTTACACACTTCTCCTATGGATAACGAAGAAAAATTCTCCAGATTCTCCTTCGGAGTGACAGGAACAAGTCGAGGCACTTGAACTTGAAACTTGTCAAGATTTTCCTTTATGGTTTCAATTTTTTTGAGGAAAAAGGTGCCAAATTCGTTTGCAAGCTTAGTGGGATCATCGTGCTCTGGAAGAGCCATCTCAAGTGGCTCCCTGGACAAAGAATTAACCACACAAAATAGCTTGCGAGAGTCACCCGCACACTGATCAATTAGGTTTGAGTAATAATTCACACGTGCAGATTTAAGAGATGCAGAGTACTGATTACGAACTCTATGGTAATTATTCCAGTCTCCAGCGAGGTCAGTTTTCAAGGCTTTCTTTTCAAGGCGACGACGTTTACGCTTGAGTTGTTTAATGTCATCATTAAACCATGGGATCTTTGGACGATTTTTTATAATCCTTGTCTTAAGTGGGGCATGCTTGTCCAAAATGTCATTAAGGGTCGTGTTAAAGCAGTCAGAGAGGGCATCAATGTTGTCCCAGTGTACGCTTGCACAAAGCATAGAAGAGGCAATATCAGCTGAGAATTCAGCAATATCAATATTTTTGAGTTTACGAAAAGTCAGTTCTTTGCAAGATAAAGCTGGTCATGGGAAACCAATAGGGCACTGAATAATAAAATGATCAGAGATGGGAAAAGTGGCTTTAGGAGAAGCAAGAACAACATCATCCGACGAACGAGTAATAATTAGATCCAAGGTATGACCCGATAGATGGGTTGGGCCGGATACGTGTTGCAAAAGACTGAACGTTTCCAGTAAATCCATAAAGTTCTTGGTATCATTGTCACGGAGGTCATCTAAATGAAGGTTGAAGTCTCCAGAGATAACAAGAACCTCGGGGCACATAACAACACTCTCTAAAAACTGAGAGAATTCATCAAAGAAAACAGAGGCAGAAACCGGATGTAACGAAGAATATGGAGGTCGATACACTATTATATGTCTCATTGAGTGATTATGCACTTTAACAATCCACTCAGAATATTCGAAAGACTTGTTTTCCTTCCCATCGACTAATGCAACGTTGACAGAGTCTCGGAACAGAATCCCAGTTCCACCACCACGGTTTTGCGATTGTCGAGAAAAATTCTTGAAGAAATAACCAGCCACAGATAACAGAGCAATGCTGACAGAATCAGCGTCATTTAACCAGGTCTCGGTAACGGTGCAAAGGCCAATGTCATTTTCTACGACGTAGTCAATAATGCTCTCGATCTTGTTTCTAACGGATCTAGAATTGAAGACCGCAAAGTTTAGGAAAGTTGAACGTGGATTGACGAACAAATTTGTATGAAGAGAGGAGTTAGTCGAAGTAACGTTAGAATATAAGTCATTGTTTATATTCGCAGGTGTAACGACGCAGAGGTTATTTGAAATAGATCCTTTATGCAAATTATTGCTTCCTCGGCTAACGCGTGGACAAGAAAGCAGGGATTCAATTCTGTGAATGTTTCTAGCTCTCCTTTCTTTAACTCGACGGCCAGCGCGGCATCTCCTGTAGGTCGATGATAACGGCAATGAACAAGGCCGATAAGAAAGTCGATGGTAGACATCCGAGTAGTAACAAAATCCAACATGGCGGGTGTCAGCATAATTCGTGGACAACAGTTTATCACTTGTATGCGAGACCATGCCAGATATCACAGAAATCATAGGTAGACAGGTCAACAAATAAGTTGGTTTCTTCCGTAAGGGACCAGGATTAAGCTCAACATCCATGTGGACAGTTAAATCTGTTGGTAAAACCAAACAGGTCGGACCATGCTTGTACCAGATCGAAATTGGCCGCCTCGGAAACTTTAGTTCGTGGTTGTTTTTGATAAAAGATACCTTTGCGTTAAACTTAGTCATAATCGGATAGCAGAGGCCTTCAGGTTGCCATACCGTATAAAATTGTAGGATATAAAGCAAGTTCAACAACGAAATGAGAAGATAAATACGGACACAAATGGCTGCCATCTTGATCGGCGCTTACATGCAAATGACCCCAGGATAAGTGATAAGTGCAGGATAAGTGTCTTTTTGTAATGTTGAAATTGATTTAATTAAGGTGTTAATTTATTTGGGAAAACATGATGAATACTTTAAACCAAATGACAGAAAAAATGCATAAATTGAAAGAAGTTAAATTTGAATGACTAGAATATTAAAAATAAAACTATGTAATTTAATTAACTCATACTCCATATAAAGTACAAAAATTATGCATCAGTCAATTCCAGCAGTGCCCATCCGCACCTCCCCCCCCCCCCCCCCCCCCCAGGCAACCACAGGGCATTTGCTCACGTTGTCAGTCCCGGGGGTGGAGCATTCACAATTTTATCGCAGCGCGGGGACTGGGCATTTGCGCAACCCCAAGGCGACCCCCGGGCACTTGACACATGTTTTTGAAAGTGCTATGGATGAGTTCATCGGGAAAGACGAGGTGTTTGACAAACAATGGCTTGTCCGTCAGGGACTAGAGAAACTTGTACATGCTTTTAAAGGTATGTTTTCTCAATTTTAGGTATTTCTTCAACAAACTGTTTATAATCAAGAACTGAAATAAAATATCAAAGTTGTGAGATTTCTAAAACAATGATAATTGTTTCATTGTAAACATTGTTAACGGGATTGTCGTTATTCTAGTTGAAATATTCAAAACAAATGGTTTTTATACAACAAAATATTTAATGTCACGCTAATCCTCTAGCAAACTGTTAAAACCAAAATATAAAGAAATAAATATAATCAGAATCAACTAGCACGTACTGTTGTCCTAGAAGTCTTCCCGTTGCATTAAAATACTGAAATGCTGAACACTTTATTCACTGATTAATAAAAAAACTGCAGAGGTGTTGGAAGGCGACAATCTCAGGGGCGGGGCATTTACCCTCTTTCTTCGTCCCCACCCCAGGGTATTTAGACAGCTTGTGTGTCCCCACCCCGGGGAATTTGCCCATTGTTTTTAAAAAAATGCTAATGCATGGGGGTTAGCCCGGGAGGGGGGGAATGGGCACTGCTGGAATTGACTGATGCATTATGTCACTAAATTCGTATGAAAAAGATACATGTGGTATGAAAAAAGACTAAGAACTCTCAAGGGCAAAGACAAAACTAATAAATTAAGTTATTTCTAGGACAGTAAATTTTAAAGCCCGTATGAACAACTGTGCAGTATATTTCGGGAAGGACCTACCGTCAAAGTCAACAGAACACTCTTGAAGTTCTTATTTCCTGATAATCTCTTCCTTATAGCTTTGGCAGCATCTTTTGGCCTGTAGAAGAATTAAACTGTTACATACCAAGATGCAAAAAAGTGATACTTGTCATACATTATTAATGATTTCGCGTGTCTGCATGGAGCCAACTTCTGGAACATTGCAGTAAGCTTATGAAAATATGTAGCAAATTTAAGCAGGGAAATCGTAGACGGCAGAAATGAGTTTTCTTTACAATGAACTCACCCTTCTTCCGTTTCATTGATAACGTCGCAAATTTCAATATTCGCCGCCCAATCTTCAGATGGAAGGTTCCCATCGGTGGCTTTCTCTGAAATTACGACAGATAGAGATTTACCTATCTATCGCACACTGAATTGAAATAAAGCATGATCCAAGCGTTCTCTACAACTTCACTATATTCAGTTTGTAAGGATGCAAATTTCCCCTACTAATACAGAAAGGGTAGGAACTTTCAAAAGTACACAGAAATAGCAAATTCTAGCCTTAAAAATACCTATTCTCTGCCCTACTGGTGTTGAGAAAGCGTTCGCTCCGAACAGGGAAGCCATCTTGGAATCTCTTTGACAATGACGTCATTTCCTTTAAATAGAAAGCCTCGTTTGGCTTTAAGACGAGTAGCACTGGGGACGAGAATGTACGTTCCCAGGATCTCGCGTCGAAATTTGGCGCCTCTCGCTTGTCCCAGTAGCACCAAAATGGCGGATGAAATGAGGTAATATTTAGCCTTAGCTGTAATTTCTCTTACGCAAGTACTGTGGATTTCCTTTAATACTGCGCCCTTTGTTATTTGGATCTGAGGTTTCTCCTTGTGTTGTTGGTGTACGTTTAAATCATCATGTTTGACATTTTATTAGTGGTAGAACTCTATTAACGCCGATAACAACTGGACTGGCCGGGCCCGCAGCTGTCATGTCAACTTCAAAAATTCAATCTTGGTGTTAGTCAAGATATTATGATTATGCGATAATTACATCAAACGTTCAGTATTATCTGCATCCTACATACAGCTTTCGTCCTTTTTCCTAAATAATCGTAACTGTACAATTCGATCTGTACTTTGAACTGTACGTGGCAATTTGATATTTTAAGAATCGCTAAACAATATCAATCATAACGTAACGAAGATTAGTTATGTAAACATGCAAACAAATAACAAACACAGACCTAATCGCGAACAAAGTTGATTACCAGCCGAAAATTTATGTCGCTGTTGATTTCACCGTTTAAACGGATCAAAGCAAGGCGTAAGATTTTGATTATAGCTGGGGTAATATTAATTGTATTTCTTTACTTCAAAATATATTGTTATGTTGCATTGCTGTCATAAAAGTGATAACGTTAAACAGCTAGTTTCTCTGTACAGAATCAATTATTTTCCTAGTGAACACTAAAAGAAAATGCATCTTTGGGGAGATAACTGTCTTGATTTTAGTGCAAGGTCATGTAGTAATTGGTTGGTTAAGTAGCTTAAGAACCTGTTTTACCAGTAAAGTGTAAATCTAAATTCTTATATCTTTTCTAGTGAGGACGTCCCAGAAGGAGATTGCGTCATCATCCATGAAATTTATGATTCTGAAGATGCACGTGAACAGTTTGAAGCAGATTTGGAACGAGCACTGGAATCTCAGTGCAGCATGATCGTTATTGAACCAACTATGATTGGAGAGGAGACTGCACGCTGGATTCAAGTAGGAAATTGTTTGCACAAGACTGCTGTTATTGCTGGACTTAGTTGTTTTGGGAGTTCTTGGATGCTGCCCAAATCCTTCCACGGGCCTGTCAGCTTGGTGTGTGGTGGAGTAAGCATTTTCTGTGCAGCACTGTATGGCGTATCATGGCAGTTTGATCCTTGCTGCCAGTATCAAGTTGAATATGACACTAGAAAGTTAGCAAAGTTACCTCTCGGTAGCCTGACATCGTCATCTCCAATTGTCCTTGTGAGGAAAGATGACAAATACCGCAAGAGACTTCATAACTTAGTGGCTGGTTCTGCTTTGATTTACTGCAGCTGGAAGGCTTATAACTGGTATTTTGGTTGATATTGTGTGGCATTTTGGTTGATATGGTGTTCATTTGGTATGTTCTTTTCATGACCTGGTACATGATGTTACAGGGATCAAGTCAATTTAAGTCATCAAATATTGGTGGCATTATCAATTTAGGACAATCTACAGCTTATTTATCATTTAATCTGGTGCAGAAATTGGAAATATTTTTTGGCATTTCAACCCTGATTAATGAGTGTTGAATCATTTAATTCCCTAGAGTGATGATTATGTTATGCATCCTGAGAATACTGTATACATTTGGTTTTACAAGCAGACAAGAATTGTTGCATTCTGGATATAGTCACGTTATTCACCACAAAAATAACAGAACTATCATTCACAGAAATGTATCACACTGGTAAAGACAGTAGACTACTTTCAAGTTGCGGCCTTGTATGTGTAGCTCTGTATCAAGAAAACTCTCAGTGCAAAACAATGCATATGAAAATGTGTTCCACATGCAAATTCAGGGGTTTTATTAAGTTAAACATTTTTGGCAGGAGGGCAACTGGATTTCACAGGTGGGCAAAATGTTTTGAACTGAAGGACTATATAAGAACAACTTTCTTGTAGATGGTCAAACCAGGCAGATAAAATCATCCTCACAGCCGGTCGATTTGCCTGGTGCCCAGCCCTTAATGAAACCCTTATGCAAATCAAACTCATTTTCACATGATAAGTTTTGCATGGGGGATCCTTTGAACACACAGGTAAAAGGTAACTCGGAAATGGGCTATCACTAGTTTGAATTTGATTCTGACAAGGTCTATTGACAAGGCCAAAACCACCGAACATCTGTATATTGAGGTCTACAGTGGAGCTTTGATGTCAGCAGAGCTATTTTCCATGCACAAACAGTTGAAGTATGGGTTCCTGTCAAAATTACAGTAAGTTACAGTCACTCGGATTTCTTCAGAGGTTTACAGTCTGTATGATAAGCTATCGAGTATATGGGCCTCAGTAGTGCCAATTGGTTAATACAATAATAAGTATTAAAATAGAGTCACCCTGAATGAAGTTTCCTTTCTTACAACATTCTTCTTTCAGTGCTACTTGAGAATAACTTGATTGTACCATATTTCACAGCTGTGCTGTATGTGGTGTTGAAATCTATTTTCATTGATTGTGTCTTACCATGTGTGAATGGGTTTTGCAATGATTATTTTTAATGGACAGGTGTAAATAAAAGTGAATTTGTGCTTTTCCTTCTAGTATATGCACTTGCTCTTAACAATTCTAAGCATTACTAGACGAAACTTAAACACATAAGCAGACTCAAATTGGGAAAAATTTGAACTGAACCTTTCGTTATCTGCACTTGATAATGACAACAAGATGACACCGAGACATCATGTTTCTGCGTTTATTTTTCCTATATCTTCTTTAATTAGATTACTAGACCGTCACATAAGTAAATATTTTCAGAGAAACATGCCTCCCTTTTGATTTTTATCTGAATTTTTGGTGTGTGTGTTGTTTGTTTGTTTGTTTGTTTGTTTGTTTTTTTGTGCCACTGACAGTCTTGAAATGGATCATGCCCATGATATTCCCCAATATTTCTGTGCCAAATATTCATATAACTCAAAGTAACTTAAGATAGTTCTGAGGTTGTTCGGTCAGATTAGCAACTGAATGACAATGCCTTTTAACACCAAGTTTCTTACATGAAACTCTAATTTTATTGATTGAAATTAATTCACGTAAATACTTCTGCAGACTTCCACAATGTTATTGAAATCCAATGTACAATGCATCATTGTGAGTTGCAACTAATAGCCCTTTTCACAGTTACCTTTGCTCATTTGCATTACAATAAAATCTAGCATGTATGTGACGCAATTACGGGCTATTTTGTAGTTTTAGCCCGAAATTGCCTCGCATCCATGTTAGATTACATTGCAATGCAAATGAGAAAAATTTACCGTGAAAAGGGCTATTCATAACAAAATATAAATAATAAAAGTAAATTTATAAGGTCAATTTTCTATGGAACATTCAAATGTGCCTGAGATTTTGAATGACTTAAAACTTGATTAATAATTTATTGTAGTAATTATCATCATTGAAGTACTTATTAATTCTTTTGTGTATCAGTATCACATTGATCTCATAATTTGAATTCAAAAAAAACAATACAGACTATTAGCACAAAAAGTAAAAAAATAAAAAAGTATTATAGTTAGTTCTTATTAACTGAGCAGGAGGTCTGTATGGGAGAATCTTGACTGAGGTTGTGAGCACAGACTGCACTCAGTTGTGTGTACAGACCTCACTGCATTTGGTCTGTACACGACTGAGGTCAAGATTCTCCCATACAGATCGACTAAGCTTGGTTAATAAGATGTTACTTTATTATATGGCAAACAATAACAATTTAATTGATTAATGTAACTGACATTTTGCTTGCGAACGGTGATTTGCTGAACTTAATTCGGCCAGAGTTTGCTTGTCCTCTTTACTGTTTTTTCTCATCAGGCTTTTTGGCAATCCAATAAATAAATATTGTTAGAAGAAAATAGTCATTATTTTTGCATCTTGGTTTGCAACTTTTTCACCACACAACGTTAACGGTCTAGATGGGAAAATCTAGTCTGATTTCAGCCAATCAAATTTGTGAATTCGGTAGTTCCTAGTCCTTGTGAGACAGCCATATAACAATAACAATTATTACCTAAAGCTTAATTTCAAAGTAAAGCTTAATTCAGTGGTTATTTTAAAACTCTTGGAAAACTGAATGAATGATCATTTTCCCTTTTAGATTTATGGCTTCTGGTATTCAGTGTAACAATTTTGCCCTCTAGACCTCCAAAGACATCAGTCATGGACATTTTTCTAATTTTCCCAACATGCACTGACTGATCTTCAGAAACAAAGCTGACAGTATACACTAGATCCAGGTCTTCATCTGAATCTCTAAGCACAGGCTCTGATATGAGACTGGGCACCAATCGTAAACATGATTTGGGTTTGGTATCACCTTCCTTGACGTTGAACAAATTTTCATATTCCTCAGGACCTGTAATAAAATAATTAAATTTAATTATCTATGAAATGATTGAGATTCATCAAAAGCTCACCATGTGACTTGCCATCACATCAAACTGTCTAATATATAGATTTAGGCCAGCTTAAAAGCGTAGCTCCTGGGCCGGGTTGTTCAGAGCCCGACTAAGCTAACCCAGGAAAAGGTAGAATTAATTTTGATTTGAGTTTATTAACTTTGCGGTGAGGTTTTCTGTATATTGTTTGGCCTTCTGTTTTGAGTTTTAATAATCACCATATACACGAAACAAAGCAGCAAAAAATATTTGTACAGAAGAAAAAGTTATAATTCGGTTAATCCTGGGTTAACGTTAACTGGCTTCCGAACAATCCTGGCCTGTTTTCAACAAGTTAACCTGACATGAGCCCGCAATCCAAACCAAAACCAGCACTTGGTCAGCGGTCAGCTTAAAAAAAAGACACGCGACCTCTATGAGCTATAAACTTGAGCCCGCAATATGGTCACGTGATACTGGTCAGCGGATACCTTGTTTTGACAGGTGTCAGTTGATCATAACATAGATGTCCACTATCAAAGAAGTGCACGGTAAACCAAGGCTGCATGTCTCAGTCAACCTATTATTTGGAGTATGGCCGCCACGTTGCACGACTCCGTCGTCATCGTCGTCGCCGTCGTGCGTACGCACCCACAAGCCATTCCGCTAGCCATGATAACCATGAGAAAATCAACTCATGGGTTTCCTTTTCTTTCCTATATGAGTATGGGGCTCTGCTTGGCGGCCCTTTGGGCCGCCGGAGCTCCGCTATAAGGAATGGGAACACATTGGTGTTGAAGTTACTAAATAAACCTAAATTGTTTACTTGAGAAACATTAATTTCTGTTTGCCATGTAATGTTCAACGCTCTCTCCCTTCCATAATTTGAAATCTAAGAATACAGACTGGGATACCTGTCTCCTCCTTCATCCCCCTTCTCCCCATCTTCACCTTTTGGACAATCTCTGTCTAAAACATTGCTATTAGTGAATAGTAGCCCCAAGGTGACCTACATGTACACTGTTGTCTGTCCATGGACCTTAACTTTGCTGAGGTCTCCAAAGTAAGAGGGTGTGGGTGGGTGAAGAAAACCTTTTGTGGGCTGCCCTGTGGATGCTCTTGCACTCCACACTTGCGCTTTGTGCCTCTGCTTCACCTATTCACTTATTCAGGCTGTGGACAGACCAAGAGGTGACCTGTCCAACAGAACATTTACCTGACTGTGCAGAATCAGTCTTCATGTAAGCACTTACCTAGGTAAAGGGGACCTTCTTCTGTTATTTCAGTAATCAGCTGCCTCCCATTAGCATCTTTTATCAACAGAACAGCCATGAAGGAATCTGTGTTGTCACTTGAACTCTGGACACACTGTGATCTTGACTGTGAGGACTGCACTGATCTCTTGTGGTAAGATGGCTCTTTAGCTGCCACTAACTTTGACACATCTTTGAGATTAGCTTGAAGGGCATCTTCTGTTGGAAATTGCTGGTTGTGAATGTTGCTCTTTGATGTCATTTGAAGGTCATTTTCCTCATCTACTCTTCTAGTTGGCTCAGGAGGGAATTCTTTGAGTACTTTTGGATTGGACGGATGGACAGAATGGTCTCTTGACATGGGGGCCTGTGATTCTTCTGCATTGTGATTGGTCTCGTCTTTCTTGTGGTTGGGCAGATCACTGAGTTCCTCTTCCAAATTGGTGGTGTGCATGTCTAGATCAGCTGTAACATCAGAATTCTCATCACTGATTGGAATCAGTTCCTCATTGTAACCTCTCCTATGCAATGGGAGACCAACTAGCCACTTGTTGTCAGCTTTATGATGTTCTTCATAAGTGTTGAAAAGCTTTTGAGAGGCAAAAGAAGGATCATCAGAATACTTCTTCAAAATTTCTGATAAAAAGGCAACTTGAAATTCCTTTGAGGCTACATCGCCATTGCCGTCATCATCATCATCATCCTCATCCTCATCCTCATCTTCACTGCTGTCAGAATTAAAGCGGTCAAAAAAATTGTCATCATAGTTGACATTGTCAAACTCCTGATTATAAAGCCGATGTAAAGAAGAAATATCCGATACAGAAGATATCTTGTGCTCTTCTTGATGGCGTCTTTGCCTTGATATCGGTTTTTCAGCAGAGTTACCATCACTGCCTTGTTGCTGAATTTGTCTGGACTTTCTGGGTTTAACAATCAAAGTCAGGGCCTCCAACTTTGGAAGCCACATCACAAATGCCTGTTGTGTACTTAAGTCTCCTGGTACAGGGATTGGTGCCACAGGCAGGCCAGCCATACTGTGAAACAACCAGCTCAACTCCCCTGTGCGCCCATCAATGACCAAGATTCCAGAGGAATGATTAGCATAAGAAACAAAGACACCAACATCTGTGGAGTTTTCTTTAACAGTGTGCTGAGTCGGGAACAACCTAGCAAGCAAGAAAAGAAAAAAGTTAGCAGATGGATTGTAAGAATGCAGCTTTAAATAGACTACTATCCTGGTCAAAAGTCTACAAACGATCTGTCAACCTCCCCCTCCCCACCCTTAACAAAATAACGATGTTGATCCATCCAAGCTAAGCTCAATGTTCCAGCATGCATTGGAGGACAGTGAAGCAGGGGGGAGGGAGGTGGTCACTTTATGAAATTGAATAATGAATTCACTCTTCAAAAGGAATTCCAAGGACTTTTGACCAAAATAATGTGGAAAATATTTCTTCAGAATTGTTAAGCCTGTATGTCAAAAGCAAAAGCATTTGGCTTAAAAATGACTTTCAAAACTGACAATCCACAAGTGTTCAATCTGAAAACCATAACCTCCAATGGATAGCAAATCCTCTTATTCATACACGTAATGGGACTGTCACATAATTTACATACTACACGTACTAACATAACATAGCCAATAATATCATGCAAAGTCAATACGTTGACAATGGTCATTACAAGAAAGTGAAATTTGTACCTCAACCTAGATTACATACCAACTTCTATGCACAAATTGAAAAAAATCAGGCTACATAATTTGTCTGATGGTATAAGGTGTTAAAACTGTTTAAAGCTTACTTGTGGATGGAAGCATCTGATGGTACAACCTTCCTCCACATAACCACCAGATCCTTTCCATTCATGGCCAAAAGAGAAAGGCTATTTTCTTTGATTACAAAAACAACATCTTTCACCCCGTCACCATCAAGGTCTGTCAGGAGGGGTTCAAGCAGGATGACAGTATCTTTAAAAACGCTGATGAAACCAGTGAGCGAGTCTGGTGTATGGTCTCCCCATGGTTGACCTGGAATCTTCTTTGTCGGCTTTCTAACTTTCTCTAGTAAATCAGAAACTGATATAGCCCATAGTGACGAACTGTTCCCCTTGTATGATGTTGATCCGACAATCACAAATTGTTGTTTGCTTGATGGAGCATGGACGGCAAGGACATTGCTGCCACCATGACTGCCTGGTAATGGTAGGGAGTTGCCAAGAATTTTTCCTGTTGCTCCAGATACCAGACTGATGCTGCCTTCTGAGTACACCTTTTCGTAAACCTTGAGATGTTCCTGGACAAATACAATGTCTCTTTCCCCATCACCATCAATATCATTGACAAATTTAAATGAATCAACTTTACTGTTAGAATGTGTCTGCCATTTTGTGGTGCCATTTTCCGAGTTGAAAAGCACAAGATTTGTTTTCTCTTCAACAAGCAAGCAGTGACCATTGCTCTTCACGCCTGACATGTCTGTAACTCTTTCACAAGCAAGAAAACCAAGGGAAGAATTCCAACTAACATCCCACAGACTATAACCACATGAACCGTGTATAGCCATAAGACCAGCACCAAGGCAATTTGTGCTCTTACAAAGCTGTCTCAAGAAGGATGAATTCCCAGACTCCTTCTCCTCAATTTTAAATTCAACTAAAATATCTCCTCTACCATCTCCTGTCACATCAACCAGTGATATCATCACCGGAGTGATACCGCCCAACTTGTCAGTCCAGTTAACAAATGCCTGGTCTCCCTTTCCAGGACAGCCTGGATCTTTCTGACACTTTGGTTTATGACAGGGCAGCAAAAAGGCAAACGCAAATATTGTAAACACACAGAGCAGCAGAGCGCCTACCAAAGCAATCCGTCGTTTCATCGACAGCGGTTGTTTATCGGCAGATGTCGGCTGCTCGCCTTCAAGGAGAGAGTTTTCGTTATCTGACGATCCGCTTCCCTCTGTATCTGCATCTGCCTCTGGATCGTCGGCCGTCGCTGCGTTCATTTCCATTAGAGGCCTTGAACCGGTCGATGTAGCCATTTGACTGAATTCTTTAATTTGAAAACTCTCTCTCTGAAATCAAGTGTACTTTCAATTTAAGCTATCTACAACAAATCGCTTGGCTCAGATCCTCAGCTGGGTAATTATCCTTTGAATAGTCCAAGATCGCTAATTTTCACTCAAAGTTTCATCATCTCGATGACGAAACGAGATACATGTGTCCCAGTTTATCAGAAATCTTGACTCAGCATAAATCTCAAACCACCCTTGTGAGCCAGACGCGAACGACGCTTCACACATTAACTTTGCGATTACATAAAACAAACTCCTTTTAACAGCTGTTTCGTTCCCTCAACACTGAGTTAATTGCCTTGGTAAACAGCGCGCAAAGTAATTGTACTCGTTCAGAGTCAATTTGAATATGCCTTTCGAAAGGGCAGTTCTCTCCTCTCCCCAGTTGCAGTGTGTTTGTTTCTTAGCTTCAAAGAAAACCGCCTCCATTTGACGTCACTTGAAGAAAATTGGCCTTTAGAACCACCGCGTTTTCAGAATTTGTGGGTTTTTGAATTGTTATCTCCTTTATCAGGCTTTTGTGGGCCCGTTACGATCAGCTGTTTCACCAGCTGCTGCTCCACTTCAGCTCCGCCATGTTCATTTCCAGCCAAATGAACACGAAGTGGGGTATAGTGAGTAGAACAATGGATTTATTTACCGGGGAAGAGTGCAAGGCATACCGGCCAAAGGTTCTTTTCTTCTGTCACTATGAAGAGTACCTACGGACATTGATAGAATTTGAAACATTTCACAAACGAGACCACGAGTGGAGTAAGGGAAAAAATTACATTAAATTTGTTCCAAACGTTTTCATCTGGGGGTAAAATCGTAACGTACGACCCTTAACTTCAAACGAAAGCCATCACCTATTTCACGTGGTACTGTCAGGATCATCTCACATGGTACTGTTTATTGTGTCTCGTGCTCCACAGCTTTTGCGATATTAGAGGAAACACTTTTATGCCTGCTTTTCCAAATGAAAGCTTCTGAGCGGTAGAAGTAATGTGATCCTTCTAATTTCATGAAATGAAATTAAGGATTTGTTTGCCTTCGCCGGAATGCGCTGTAACCGTTACGTTGCGTGACGTTACTGTTGTGAAAAATTCATGGCATAAGGTCAAATTGGCCTTTCTACGGGACGGACAATTATTGCTATTCCCCTCTAAAAAAAAGTGGTTGCAAAGAGTTGTAGATCTAAATCTAATTTATCTCAAGGCCAATTTGACCTTATGCCATGAATTTTTCGCAAAAGTAACGTGTGACTATATTGCCATGACGCCATACAAAAAAGTGTAACGAAAATAAAGAGAATGAACCCGAGGTTACTCCCTTATATGGGCTATACAGGCATGTACGGCCCAAAAGGAGATGGTTTTTCAGCCGTTTTGGTCATAAATAGGGTATCGATTTTGGACATTTTGGTCATAAATAGGGTGTCGATTTTGGCCATTTTGATCATAACTGGGGTAAGGTTTTTGCACCATAGCCTTCAGTTGGGTGTGCGTTAGTTACGTTGTCATCATTATCGATAAGACCATCAACAAAAACCCTTCACAAATTATGTTTACGGCAATTTAACATTGTTCTCAACTAGGTCATTGATTGTAAGGCAGGTCTGTAACAGAGTATAGATTTAACGGGGCACGTCATAAATAGGGTCTCGAATTTCTGGTCAGGTCAAAACTAGGGAAGGGAAAATCGCAGATTTTGGTCATCAAAGGGTAGGGGTTTTGGGAAGCGGGTCGCACACCCCTACTCAATCTTTCATTCTGGGAGTACCCCTCCTCGGGAGAATGAACCACTCTCGCTTTAGCGAAAATAATAGTCTCATGGTTTCAGAGGCTTTATTTCTTCTCCATTATCAATTATATTATAAGCGTTGTTCTATATCTGAAGGCATTTACATGTACAGCCCCTATTAAGGCCGTCACGTAGTTAACGTAACGTGTCGCTTCTTTTGTTTGGGTTGTCACGCAAGAAGCTGTTTACCGTGGTATGCATAGTCACGCAGGACTTCTCCGGTAAGGAAACCATTGCGTGTTTATCCAAATGACAACTGCAAAGGAGACTAGGCGAACGATGTGGAACTCAATGAAATGATTGCGTCGTCCATTCGGTTTTGGATTCAAGTCTGATATAAACGTTCACAATGTCAAGGATGGTAAGAAAGAATTAACGAAAATGGTTGTCGACGATTGAAAAGGACCATAAGACTCACCCGAAGAAAATAACTTTAAAACATTGTGTTCTTACGTGTAACATTCGCACGGAGTTAAAGGAGCTCGGTCACAGCATTGTTAGTTACTTTGGCCATGTACAAAATTACCTTTAACTTGAAGGAAACCTGAAAATAACAGTTTACTAAGATAGAAAAACATCAAAGAGATAATAATAAACCATAAAGGAACAAGGATGGTTAAGAATGGAGAAGATTAACACGGATTACAAACGATGACCTTGAAAAATTTAAGCTAAACTTCTCAAGATGCACAAACCATGACGTAGCTCCTTTAATGCCGGTTTGATAAAACAGTTTTCCAATTACTGTCGACACCTTAGTCTGTGTAGCGCCGTGAACCAATCAGGACTGGGAGCAGACACCAGTGAACAACAGAAGGAAAGCGCGGGAAAACATGTTTGGTCAAAATGACAACATCTTCGCACGCTCTGATTGGTTACGGCGCGTTACTTACGTCAGACTTTTTAACCAGTCACAGTTCTCAAAAAAGTGGAAGACAAGAACCGGAAATTCATCTTGACAGTCATTGGAAAAGCGTATTTTAAAATGAAGGCGCAGGTTGCTGATCAGCACTTGTTTAGAGTTGCGTTGTATCTCCGAAGTAAGCGCGGTGGACTTCTTCGATCTTTTTGACCCACTCCATGGCATATCCCGTGTGATCTTCCAAGTAATAAATACGTTTCGGCTGAAAAAGAAAAGAAAATACCAAGTGTTTATCGATTGGAGATCGCGACTAGTCCAGTCAAACCCCCGTATAACGACCTTCCTGCTTATAATGTCATTTTTAATGGCTGATCATCGGCTTATACCAGCATTCCTTTTGATTCGCTGGTCAGTTTTTCTGCTGAAATAAAGCTTTCATTATTTATTACTTATCATTACCACAAACCTCACAAGACAACGACCTCCCTGATATAATGAGCCTCCCTATACAACAAGCAACCCCTGACAGACCATCTTTCAAATAAAGAGAAAATACCTGTTCAGTGTTAACACCGAGCAAATAAATTTTATTACCTCAAGGTTACAATGTTACACCAGTCACAACTCTCCCTTACTTACCGTGTGAATGAAGAAAACTTCAAAGTTCTTGGCTTCGGGTCTGAGGTCCTTTGTCCTGAAACAAAAGAAAACTTCATTCAATTTCAAAACAGATTTCCGAGACCAAAGAAACGACGCGCTACCGGTACCCAGCCACTCCGTCCTCGCGAACCGAACGCTGTTAGTCAGTTAGAGTTGATCTCAAGCCCTGTCCAGAATAGGACGGAGAAATTTGAAAACGCCTGTTTTGCGTTTTCAAATTCCCCTAGTTTGAAGAGTGTTTTCGTAAAGCTTCGTTTTTGTTACGGATTAGTGTGGACGGTAGGCTTAACCATAAAATAAAGCTGAGTTTTCAATTTTCTCAGGCGTAGTCCGGACGGAGCCTCAGCTATCGCCTCGATTAATTCTCACGCTTCTTTCGTGTTCTCCAAACTTACCGCATGCATTTTATCTCGATAGTGCACGTAAAAGCATGAATCAATTGTTTAATAAATCACGGACTGTAGAGTTTGAGCTACTATTTCTAATCTTCCGAAATCAGACAAAAACTTTACCAAGGAATCTGTCCTTTGAGTTCCATTGCCGCTGCATCAACGTAATACAGGCGCGGACCTTCTGTAAGAATCAGAGTTCTTTTGCGGGGAAATAGTCCCTGTTAGAAGAAAAGTTCCAATTAGAGGATAACCCAGGCTTGAAGATAACCTATAAGAAAACACCCAATTTTAAGAGAACGGGAGATCATTCCAAACTGCAAATAACAGTCCCTAATTTTTTTGAAAGCTTTCGCAGCAACTCCGCCCGGTTCATCGTTCATCGTTAACGGTCAATAGGGCCCTACAGATCGAAATACGAGTTCAAGAGCGCGAACCAGTACGACTTTACAAACTTTGTACCAATGCTTTTGATTATCACGTTTGATTATCACCAATCTGATAGTACTGGTAGTCTCATATTTAACTGGTCAACAACAGGTAGGAGCGAGGAATCTCGGAACATAATTAAAACTAAGTAAATTAAATTAAACTAAACTAAATTAACTTTGTTTTTTTTTTTCTAGACTATCGCCTCATGTACCTTTTTTTTTTGTTCTTACCACAATTTGACGTCTTCTAACCATTAACTGATCAGACGCATGGCAGCATGGAATTTATTTGCTACATAGAGCAGAGAACGCCATCTTCTATTTGGTAAAAATGGTACTCAAGAACCTACGAGAGGAGACTGAACGGCGATCCAGGCTCAACGTTTACGTTAGAGGGAGCATTTTTTTGTTCTTGTTTTTTGGATTGAATCTTACTAGTTTGACGATCAGCAAAATAGAAACAAACTTTTCACTAGACCGTAGTTCAATAAAGTTTCTTTGAAAACAAGATATCGCCGAACTCACCTTTCTCTTGTCGACTACACCAGTCTTAATGATAAGATTATTATCAACAAATTGATGCCTGTGTGAAGAAACAATAGCAACGATTAATATTTCAGTAGGGGGTTATAGCCTGGGAGCACGCTCTCGCGTTTGGGTACGAAAAGACGGAAAGCAGCCCTTGAGGGCGAAACCAGCGCCTGGTCGCAGGCTATAGGGATTACCATCAGGATGCAGGCAAAACTGGTTCTCCTCCAGCGGTAGGTTATGAACTTGTCCTCTGGACTATTGTACTTAACTTCAGACTTCCTAAATGTCACTACGCCAAAATTTCTTTTTATGTTTACCTTCCTTCAAGGTTACGTTGGTTTACGGTCAGGTCTTGACCTCATATATTCGCCAGCAGCATTTCATACATCCAAAAAGAAGACTCAAAGGAGCAAGCAGGACATAGTTACATCTGCTCAGCAAAAGCCATATGCATGTGCGAACTAATAATTACATTTTACCACAGGTCCGCATTGCGTACAAAAGACTACATCCGCATAGATCTCTGCTCACGTTACCTGCAACGCTTAGCTAGGCAATAATTTTGATAGATAAAAGGAACTTTGTACATAAAAATGGTGTAACACTGCTATGAAAAGATTGGTATTAGACGGGCTGTTTAGACCTGATTTGAATAATGGAGTAAAGGGGGGAGGGTGTTACAGCGACTCGTCTGAACACATTAGTGAAAAGTAAAATTCTTACCACGGTGATTCTTTCTGCTGCTTCGCTAATTCCTCCTCTCTCTCGCTTTGCGTGAGATTAAGAACGTTCCTAGGTTCATTTGAATCCGGGACTTCATCGGACAGGCCAAATCTTGCTAACAGTTGATCATCAAACTCA
Organism: Orbicella faveolata; assembly: GCF_042242905.1. Taxonomy (NCBI): domain Eukaryota; kingdom Metazoa; phylum Cnidaria; class Anthozoa; order Scleractinia; family Merulinidae; genus Orbicella; species Orbicella faveolata. The sequence continues at coordinate 20,372,049 of NW_028301547.1, read as the reverse complement.
TCACTGTCGCTGTCGTGAAGACTGACCTAAAATTGAAAGAAAACAGAAAATCATCACCAGGCTAAAGACGACTATAAACTACTCAAGCCAACAAGCGCGTCAATAGTTATGCGAGATGAAGGCGTCACGTGAGTCACGCAAAAGACCGGACACAGACACCAGGGTTTAACATCTTCACTTGTCCACGTTGGGCTTAGTAGTAAGTCATGTCGTGTGACTTGTACATACTAACATTGCGTGACTCGTTATGAGAAATAGAGGCGTGCGTCACAAGCGTCTAGCGTGTCACGCAGCCGAGTAAATTGATCATAAATTTCAAATGGCTTTCTTTGACTTTCTTTTACTTTTTACTGTGCGGTAAGTGAGACAGACACTGTCTAGAAGATGAAAAAAAAAAAAAAAAAAAAAAAAAAAAAAAAAGCCTATTGCTTCAGGTTAATAGACACTAATGCTCGTGCTATTCCTTGATTGTGATAAAAAAGTAAATCTTCAACGAAAATTCACCTAAGATGAACCTTGTTCCTCCTACTGGACTGGCAAATGACAATATAAACCTCTATGGCCAAGTCATTGCTGTTACGTGACATAATTCTCCTAAATTACAAATACAATGTACAGCCTGTTGACCTTGTATTTGCTGCGCAGTCCTTCCTGATCGGTGCACGTTGACGGTAGATATGGCAACAAATCAGGAGGTTTCTGATTTGGTAAATCTTCCCAGTTAACTCCTGGAAGAAGAAAAAGAAGCTCATCGAGATAATTTTATCACTTATTAATTCGCTTAACGCTTCAACGAAATTAAAATAATCTGAGAGCTAATCTCCATCGCTGAGAAAGTGTGAACCCAACCTCGTCCCCAGGGCGCTAGCTTTTCCCCTCAACTGTGGGAAGGGCGGGAAAAGAGACTTGGTGTTTTGTGGTCACGTGTCCGGCCGACGCCAGAGTCTTTTTCCGCTCAACCCCCATGTGAAGAGAAGTGTGTGGATATCGAGTTTTACGTGCACGTGTAGATGTCAAGTTTCGTGTGGACATCGACGTCGCCAAGTTTCGTTTAAGGTTACCGGATACCTTTACAAGCATCTTAAAAGGCGTCTCGCGTCCAAGCGATGTAGCACGTCCGGTTTAAACTGTAGATACCTAAACCACATATCAAATTAAAGCTTATAGAGCTGGCTATCACACTATGACAAGAATTGTCAAATTTTCACGACCTCTATAAACTTGCGCATCCGAATCATGTTTTGGGTCCCTTTTGAAAGCTACAAGTCAAGGGGAATTTGTTCGTTTGCCCTCAAATTTGGACAGAAGCTAGTTTGGCATATAAACAACAAAAACCTGTCTGCGAATTTTTTAAATCCAAATATTTTTACTCCGAGAGTGAAAGATGTTCTGCAACTTTTCACTGAAATTAAATATGGCAAATCGCAGACACGTTTTTTAGCGCTTTTGCTCCGGAAAGTGAGGGACAAATTAAAAAAGCGAAAAAAAAAAAATTCGCATTGACTTCTAACTTTCAAAAGGTGATTCGGACGCTCACATTTAGAAGTCGTAAAAAAATTCGACAGTTCATTTTATTTCAATATTCTTGGTATAGTTTGATAGCCAGATCTATCAGCTTTAATTTGATATGAGGTTTAGGTATCTGTAGTTTAAACCGGATGCGCTACATCGCTTGGATGTGAGACACTTCTTAAAGTATACGGTAACCTTAACCGATGACTTGAGCACTGAGTTTTTGAGAAGACGTCGAGTTTTCTGTGTCCTGCGGAACTTTTGCGTGGAGTTTTGAGAAGGCTAGAAAACAGGGCCTGTTGCTCTCAATTTAATTCGGCCTTTGGCCTCATCAACTAACACCTAGTAGTAGTTAAATCTTCTAGTGCTCTATAACGAATGCCGTTCTCTGATTGTCTACGTTATTCACTTTCTATTCTGTTGTAGATAGTGAGTAGCACGGCGGCCCAAAGGGGACATGCTGCAATTTTAAAATTTGCTGCAATTTTAAAATTTGCTGCAATTTTTTAATAATTTCTGCTGCAAATCTAAAAGTTGCTGCAATTTTAAATAATTTCCTACAAACAAATAAAACTTGCTGCATAATAAAGATACTTGCTGCAATTACTTTTAACGTGCTGCAAATTGAAGAAAATGTTGCAGCACATATAAGAAGTTTGTGCTTCAAAATTAAAAGTTGCTGCAGAAATAAAGGTTGCTGTAAAAATAAAAGCTGCTGCAAAAATAAAATGTTGCTGCAAATAAAAAGAAGTTGCTGCAAAAATAAAGTAAAAATATAATGCGCACGCATCATGGCTGGGGAGGTCTGGACCGATCCACGTTTTCGCGGAAGCCATGTTGTTTCCCTTCGATTTTGAAAATGTTCTGCTCTTCTTGTGGGGAAAACTGTCCACTTGAGGCCATAGGAAACATAGGCCCTCCTCCTAAGCCGCCGTGACCTTCTTTCTTGTACCGTCTTTCTTACACTTGCTGCAAAATGTTTTTCAATTTGCAGCACATTAAAGGCAATTGCAGCAAGTATCTTTATTATGCAGCAAGTTTTATCTGTTTGTAGAAAATTGCAGCAACTTTTAAATTTGCAGCAGAAATTATTAAAAATTGCAGCAACTTTTAAAATTGCAGCATGTCCCCTGTGGGCCGCAGTAGGGATTTAGATAAAGTTTTGAACAACTAACTAGATTTATACTAAAACAATAAGACTATTCGCTTTAGCTTTCTTTGCGTGATAGAAATCTCAAGCTCACAATCTAATTGTTATTTAGATAGAGTGGTTTTCATTTGAGTGGTCTATGGAAAAGTAATTAGTTTTGCATGAACTACGCTACATGGTTGGCTTAAAAAACTGGCGTCATTTTTTCATCCAATCAGATATAAAACTACAACCAATCCTGAATCGCGACTCACTCGCACGCGTTTTCCCGCGCTTTGCGTCAGCTACATCTAATTACTTCGAGTTTTGATTGGTTCTCTGTATTGTCTGTGTTTTTGTGATTGGCTAGAGTGATTAATTTGGTTTTGGTTTTACGACAATCGATTGGAAACCGCTCTATCTCAGCTAAATAACTGTTAAATAGTACATCCATTCAGCCTATACCTTCATAAAACTCGTGACTTTTCAGAGATGGAAACCCTCCGCACTCATCACAGCCAAGTCTCTTTGTTGGATCCAGCACCTGTGTTCAATCGAGACTGTGGATTATTTTTAGTAAAACACAATAAAACCGTTAACTTACTTCTCTGGCAGAGGTTTTGGAATAAGTCTATCTTCGCAACGTTATAATTCCGATAAAAGATCCTATTAGATTTTGAAACAGCGGCAAAGTAGCCATAAAAGATCTTCACTTACCAGTAAACTTTGGACAAGATCCTTTGGAACTTCTGGAAAACCATTAGGAAATTCGTACTCTAGGGCGATTATCTTTTTAAATATCTGATATTCGTTACTGTTGAATTGAGAAAGAACGACATCAAAACAACAGAGCTGCAGTTACGTGAATGCTACTTGCTCTAATCCTATGTACGCCGGCACACAAGTTTTATATGCGAGCGCGAGACATCCAGATTCTAAGAGGTTCAGTCGACATTACTTGTAAAAAAAAAAACAAACAAACAAACAATAAGGACATTGAGACTTTCTCAGCCTCACAAAAAATCTGTTGAGACTCTGAGACAGCTTTGTGAAAAAATTGAGAATGCGAGGCGCACATAACCGCTACAAAACGAGACTGCGAGACCCGTAAAATTCGACGAAAAATTAGCGAGACCCAGAATTTTTGAAGGACCATTAACCTTAACAAGCCTTACACACCATAAGTCAATGTAAGTGCAGACAAGTCCTGACTAAGCAAGTCAGAAAAGAACTCTGTTAGGCCTGCACATTATACAAATCACTTGCAACCTGTTGCTTATTCGTCTTGTATCAATTATGTTAAGCAAAATTTAAAAAAAAAAAAAAAAGTACCTGGCTCTAAATGGTGGCAATCCAGAAAGAAGCTGATAAATAATACAACCTAAAGCCCAGAGGTCAGAGCTACAAAGAAAAGGAGAGATGAAGTATAAACATTAGTTTTTTTCAAATGTACGTCGTTTACGTCCCAAAGTCGATTAGCCCCTAGCTGGCTAGCCTCCAACCAGGAATGGAGGAACCCCCATTCAAGGTCAAAAAGCAAGAACTAGCCTGACAGTGTTTTTGACTTCTGATTGAGGACTAAATGGTTAAGCCACTGTAATCAACTTTGGGGCTAAATGACCGAACACTGTTTTCTACTACAGCAGTGGCAAACTGTCTCAACCGGGAGCTACTATGCTTGAGTTTAGTGACATTCAAAGCAGTGTTTTGCATTTACTGAAACTGTAAGAAGCTATATGAAATGCCCTTCTTATAAGCCTAGCCTGCAGACCAGACGTTTTCTTTCCATTTTCTAGGCAGGAAGATTTAGCAAGCGAGTGACCCAACAAGCTCACCTGGGGTGAGCAAAACATGGGGTGAAGTGGGGAGGGGGTGAGCACAATAAGAAAGAAAAGCAAAGGGGGAAGGGGGTGAGGAGGAAAGGAATCTTTGCCCCACCCCCTGCTCGTTATTTTTCACACTCAGTTTCATTTTCCTCACAGACTTTTGGGAAAAAAAACGCCTGCTACACAGGCTATGATAAGCTCAAATAAGAAGGATATTAAGTCCATCAACTACCAATTAGATCCGAAAAAAAAAAGTCACAAAATTGTGATTCAGGTCAAATGATCTTTGCCTTTCCTGGCACCAGTTGTACGTTTTGCTAAACAGTATTGACACTTAATTACTCATCACATTTTGTTAGCAACTTATTACTTAAAAAACTTACTTTTTCACCACCAAAGGAATTTTCTTCCCTTTCTTTTGTTTTGCATCATTACGTTTGCATCACATATAACTGGACTTACCTTTTATTAGCTCTCTTGTCTGTTAATAGTTCTGGTGAAACATATTGAGCTGTTCCTACAAATGAATTTCTCCCTAAAAGGACAATGTTTACAAAAATCAATTGACCTTAAAGTTCGACCAATAAATTTAAACACTGTTAGTAGCATTACATGTATCTCACCAAAGTTTATTAAGTTATCCTACTATTTAATCTGGGATATAACTGTACGCTGTAGAAGACTCCTCTGGCCCAAAATGAGCAAACCTATTTCTCACCTTTGTCATGAACTTCATTGCCACTGAAGATCTTTGCTGTACCAAAGTCAGTAATCTTAATGTGCATATCTGCATCCAGAAGAATATTTTCGGGTTTCAGGTCCCTACAAACAACATACAGCCTTAGAGCTTTTCACAATAGTCACTTCAACAAACTCACACACTACAGAGTGCAAAAAAAAAAAAAAACCTAATAGCTTTTGCCCAAACATGACACTGTTGCCAGTACTTTCCCTTGAAAATCAGAGAATTGGGGAAAGTGTATTATAATCATTTCTTTTCTTTCATTGGTTCCAGTTTATATATTTTTTTGAAACTGTGTCAGCTACATGTATTAATAGTACCTCAAGCTTCTCGTCTAGGCATGAGAAATGATTCATAATAAAAGATAGCAACTGGCACATTTATCTTACATGAGGGGAACTCCCATATGAAAAGGTCGGGGATGCTTGTTGTCTCGCTTAGGGGTATAAATTAAGGATTCTGGTCTCAGTTACAGTGTTCATGACGAAATGCCACTATTTTTAGCTGCCAAAGTATCTTTTGGGGGCGAACTCAAAGAATTAATAATTAACAATACTTTAAAAAACACTCTTATGACCATTTTTGGCTCAATTTACTAGCGCAGGATCCCATCCTGAACAGCAGCTGGTTATAAGCCTATTCCGTTAAGTGGTATCTTTTAGGTAAGGTAAGGTAAAGTCTGCATGCGAGCCAAGTGGCCCATCAGGCCGGAGCTTATCCCAGTTTCTGTAGCATGAAGCGACTAGGAGTATTTCTACTCCCCCCTGGATGGGATGCTAGTCCATCGCAGGGTTACCCCCAGCATTAAGTTCGCCGGTACCCATTTATACACCTGGGTGGAGAGAGGCACTGTGAGAGTAAAGTGTCTTGCCCAAGAACACAACACAATGTCCCTGGCCAGGGCTCGAACCTGGACCGCTCGATCCGGAGACGAGCGCACTAACCATGAGGCCACCGCGCCTCCCAAGTGGTATCTTTTAGGGGTCTAATAAAGCTCAACACATGCCAAGATTGGTCTCCTTTAGGGTTTTAATTCAAATTTTCGAATGAGCATACCCGACCTTTTCCCCTGAGGTTTATCCACCATTCTCAGCACACAAAAACCTTAGCAACACTCATAAAAATGTCCAGAAAGGTTCTAAAATCTTCAAACCTAGCATACATAATGTTGCTAACTAGTACATGGGAAAATGTTGCAAAAATATGGCTGTCTTTGTGAGTTATAAGTGGTACAATGTACAGCTGCCATCTTTTTCCTACACAGCAGATGAATTATCGGATGAACTATTGTTCTTTGCCCAAGTTCATCCCAGATGGATGATCCATCTCTAGTATAAATCCGGCCAATAATGAGTCATGCTGAAAGTTCTCAACTGGGTTTCTGGTACTCTTTCCACCTGGGAGACTTCAAATTGTAACCTCATTTGGCAGATCAGGGGATTAAGGCCGTATCTGAGGAAACTCCTCGATAATCCAGGAGAGATGACATACTTAAATATGGCTTAGGTGTAAATAATGGCAATGCTTATTGACTGAGCTATTATGGCTGGAATGACCTCAACATATATTATTATCTACTTTCTAGTCCTATAAGGCTCAACCACTAAACATTGTCTTTATTTAAGCCAGTAAATGGTACCTGTGAATTATTCCTAATCCATGAAGATGTTCTAAGGCTGACACAACCTCAGCAGAATAAAATCTTGTACAACTGAGATCAAAAGAGCCAAGCTGGAGAGAAAACAAAATGATATTCTTTAATTACAGGAATCCTCTTATATATAGATGCAAGACTGATTCATATTAGCTAAAGGTTATGAAAGTAGAATTACATTGTTGTCAAGGGCTGGGAACTTTTAAAACATCTTGAGTTGATTTTAAGGTACAATGTTTGGTCTATCTGTTGTTGGATGTTATAATTACTTTCTCCAGGATATTTAAGATCAAATGGAAATAAATGTCAAGGACCAATAGACTGAGGAGCTATAGATCCATAACAAGTTATAATGATACAAATTTATGGTCTTTTCCTACAGTTGAAACACCCTATTTTGAATTCTCAAGACATGTAAGATTGCAAGGGCCTTGAAATAGCCAATAGAAATTACCAAAAAACATATCCAATAGAAAATAACCTCAGTTCAAAATAGCCATAAAATTGCAATAGTGAGAAGTGTTCTGTGACATGATAACTATGCATAGTTTAAAGAGCACATCTAGAATAAGTAAATATCATTATATTTCTGTAATATTTGTAGCAGTTTAGGGTTTATGTTTTTGAGGTTTAATGAAAGACTATCAACTGCAAAGGACTGCAGTATCAATAAAGACATGGGGAATTAGGTATAAGGTAATAAAAACAAAACAAAACAAATTGTAGTTAAAAATTAAACGTACCTTAATTATATATGGTAATAACTCTCCTTTCTTGGCATAGCTTAACCCAAAATCTGTTGAACACAAAAGCTAAGGACAATAATCTTTAAAAGTGTTATACACAAACTAGTTAACAATATCTAAGTCTTTTAAAATATGCATGTACTTGTACTGAACTGAACAACAGATTTTTTGGCTTAAACGTTTTGGCCTCTGTGTCACAACTATTTGTGTGCAGGCGTGTACCATGAATATGAAAATGTCCTTTGCACAGTTGTTTCCATGCAATTAAAACCTATTTTCATATGAAAAATCACACAAAAGGACTCATTTCCATACGTGTACATGCAAAAAAGCAAATTTGAAATGGCCTATTATAACAATCTCTGGCAGAGATAGAAATAGACTTTTACAAAGATATGTGTCATATAGAAGAATAATTTTATTAACAATTAGTAATTTAAGATAAGGTAATTTAAGACAAGAAAAAGAATGATCTATTTTACGAGGGTTAAAACTGACTACCTTTGGCCTGGTAGTTAACATAATGGCTCTTCAAATTTACCAAAAAAAATTTAGAAGAGTGGAAACAGAATTATTAAAAAAGTATATTGAATGATAAAATAGTCCCTTGATTTATTCTCCAACAACATCTTTCGAACTTTAGCTTGATGGGATACTTGAAAGAGATAAATATTTGTTATCCAAAAGGATCAGTTGCTGCAAGGTACAGTAAACAGTTCAAAAGTTGTAAACAGTAATAATGTGAGTCCCAAATAAAAAAAATGTTTCAATAGCAGACGTTTCAGACCCAGCCCTTCCTCAGTGCTAAGTTGTCTCTTGAGTTTTGATTGGGACACGTCATTGAATAAAAAAAGGAGATACCAGCATATAATGTCTTTGTGGTAAGGATACATAGCTTTTCTTTATCTTGGAACGTAAAATACAGTCTAACAAAGAATGGATGATTGAGTCTGCTTAGTACTTCCTTTTCTCTTGAAACATACTGAGCCTTTTTTTCTCGTATTATGTGCCTCTTCTCCAAAACTTTCACTGTGAAAGAGAAGGATAAATAATATCATACCTCAAAATAACAGTTTGAACAGAAATTGCAAAAAAATAATATATAAATAATATATCAGGGGAATTAAACACATTACTTTATAACATGTTACAGTACCTCTAACAAGGTTATCGAGGAAAGGTGAATTTAATAACAAAGCTAACAACAACAGCAACAACTTACTGGCATATTCTTTCCCAGTACTTATTTCACGGACAACATAAACCTAAAAAGTTACAAAAAGACTCAGTCAGTTGTAACAGCAGTTGGGTGAGGGAATGAAAACTCAGCCACTAAAAGCAGTTCAATGCGACACAGCAAAACAGGAAATCAATTTAAATGTACTGCATGTGACCACATCAACAGTTAAATTCATATAACACACTGAACTGGCCAGAACTCAAAGTAAATAAATGTAGATCCAGCAATTTAATAGGATGTATGCAGTGGTGGTCCTAGAAGTTCTCAAAAAAGGCGTGGCAAAAAAAAGCTCTTATAATAATAACCTTGCTCCTATATTTTTAACTTAGTAATAAAGGGAAGTCCACTCTGAATATTATTTGACCCTGCAGCTATAAAGAAGAGAAACAGTGAAAATGTGAACACTGACCATCATCATAATATTTATCCAAGTATTAGCCAAGGAGCACCTGTTAAATTCTAATGTGGTAAATACAAGTAAAATTTCAGTTTAAAATCAGGTCTCACATGGTAAACTTGAACATTGAACACTTCATCTGAAGAGTGGACATTTGAAAAATTCCCAGAATAGCTTTGATCTTGATAGTAATGCACTTGTAACCAGGTTTAACACTTTATTGAAATTGTCAATGTGAAATTGATGCAAGTAAATAGTATATATCTGTTGTTAATATTTACTGATCATTGCAGTTAATTTTTTATTTTAAATTAACTATAATTATGCGGTTTATTTTCTTTGAGTAACTTTTTTTTTTTCAATCATTGATCGTTTTCTAACCTGAAGAAAACAAATCACTTATAGTTGAAATCAAAAATTAACTACAACACATCTATCCTGGCAAGTCTGAAAAAGCTGTTTATAGTATTAATTTAGTCCTTTTTATGCCAACCAAAGGCTAATGCTCAAAACATCAGCTTTTTCAAAAAGTGACCACTCAATATCATGTCATTTAAATCTCAGTGAAATAGGAAAGGTTCCACAATGTAACTAATAAATAGAAGAACTTACAGTTGAAAATGCACCCTCTCCTAGCACCTTCCCAAACTTGAAATCTTCAGGTCTTTTTTTCTTTACCGGTTGTGGAGTTGGCGACGTGGGTGAAGGAGCAGGAGAAGACGTGGAACTTGAATTTTGCTCCTAGAATTTTAAAGCAAGGAAAATGTATATAAACCTTCCTTGCTTGCCTCTTAATGACAATGGGTCCACAAGTCTTTTGCCATATATATGTGTTTTTCAGTGCATGTTATGTACTCAGTCCTAGGTATGCAAGCCCTCCAAGTCCCTTGGTTCCACCAAGAGACTTTCGTGATTTCGAGCCAAATTTCTTTAATAAACTGTGAAATTCTGATAAGAAGCCCTGACCACACATAATTTTATTCAAAGGCCTTTTTTTGGTAAGCTTTCTTGGTGGGTAAGGGGGGGTAGTTGGCTTATAACTAGAAAGCCTAAAGTCTGCATTTCAAAATTCCTTGGGTCTCTATTTGGAACAGATATCATATCTGACAAATTTTAGATGTGAATATCAATAATGGTAAAACTCTCTAAATGAAGTAAGTTCTGAAATCATTATATAAATATCCAAAAACTCTGAGCCATAATAATACTAATTACTGCCAAGGTTACAAGGCAGCCATTATAAACGTAATAGGCCACGTTCGATACATCAATATTCTAACACGGCTCCGAGACTTTCAGGACAAACTTCTATATTTGGTGTTGTTTTCTTTGTGTCCAAGTCTCTTTTGGGAAGTGAGAGACAAAAGAAACTTAAACAATTTACAATTTTGAGACAAAGGCCTCGGAGCCATGTTACATTATTGATACATCAAACATGGCCCATTGTCGTTAAGGTACACAAATGTCTGGATTTCTGGGTGTCTACATTGTGTCCACAGTGTCATGATCAAGGGCAATGTTATTGTACATTGTTTATTGTTCATTTCTTACTGCCATCCATGTGCTCAAACTCTTGGCAGGGTGTTGGTGGGTCGTGGCAAACAAACAATCGATAAATTATATCTATTTTTCTACTTCATTTGCCATGTCGAAAATAAGTTCATTCCCTTACGGAAGTAATTCATCAGGGTCACAAAATAATGTTTTAGTGACATGTCAAGAGGAAGACAATGTGCTTTTATGCACTTATCGGTACTGTTATCCAACCAAGTGTTCTCTTGGCAGCATTCCACTTACTCTCAGTTATTATTCGTGTACAAAAAAAAACTGGTTTAAATTTACAACAAATATAAAACCAGATCTCTGATTGGAGGCTTGTAATGGGAAGAAGTGCTAAGAAGAAGTCAAGGAATATTGAGGATTATATTTGCAGAGAGGGCATATAATTATATCCATTTTTTTTTTTGATGGGGGGAAGTTATCAGAATTTTTATGGTGAAAATAGTTGTCCAGAACATTCTCACAGCAAGATAGCACAATATATGGCATCAAATTTCTCTGACATGTCATATTTTTACAATTTTTCGCCAGTTTCTATATGACAATAGTTCTAACTAAAACTTTTTTTTTTAAATTGGCCATCATTTGAATGAATCCCGGGTGCCTAAAAAAATAAACGATCATATTATTTTATTTGACCATTTTTCTGGATTAAGAGAGGAATTCAAAAATGGACCAGAACATGCTACGAGAAGATGACAAGAAGGCAAGATAAAAAGCAGAAGTACGTGACCACCGGAAGAATCTCTTTGTTCAAAAGGATGCCAAATATTCACATGTGTCTGCTTTGCTCACAAAATAATCCCTCAATTAATTTTTAACCTGTCATCATTGTCTAGTACAAATATTACTTATTAGCTGAAAAATGAACATACCAAAGATTAGCTCACGATAGAAAACAGATTCTAAATTGAAAATGAAACTGGTTGGTTCGACCGAATCAACTGTACCCAAACGGATGTAAGAATATTTCTCACCTTTTCAGCAAATTTAAGTTATAATATAAGGTTAAAAAGGTAGACACGGATCGCTTGTCAAATAAAGAAAAATATTCTATGAATCAGAGGAATAACTTTACAATGTCTATCATTTTCAAGAAAAGGATGAACTTACCTCTTTTTTCTCCCCATTTTCCGCCATCTTCGTGTTTTTAAAAAAGGTTAAAAGTGGAGATGAAACATTCTGAAAATACCGAAAACTATTTTACGGGAGGTCTTCTACAAACAGAAACCGCTGACCTGAGATGTGACCTGGGTTCGAATATTCGATGCGCGTGCGCTCTGTAACGCGGGAAGTGTGTCACGTGGTACCCCGAAAGAGAAAAAGTCGTCGTTGACAGGATTGCATGACTTTTGTGGAATCGTTCGTAAAGTTCCAGGATTACCTTCCTTTGTGCTGAAAACTTGATTCTGAGGAGTTGAATTTATTAAGTTATGTCTGGTATTGCTTTGGGCCGACTAGCAGAAGAAAGAAAAGCTTGGCGCAAAGAACATCCGTTTGTAAGTTGTTCTACCCCATTTCCCCTCAGTTAAAATGTTTGAATTGATCGATTTTAACTACAAATGAGTTTGAATGGCTGTTCTTAAATGAAAACAATTTACATTTGCAGGGATTTGTGGCCAAACCATTGAAAAATCCTGATGGTACTCTAAACCTTATGATTTGGGAATGCGGTAAGAGAAACGAGAATCTTCTTGTTCAAACCATTAGAGTTAGTTAAGGTATCTCAAGATATCTTAACATACCAAGCTTAGCTTTCGATTGATAATCACACGACGTATTTAAACTTTTTGCCATCTCGAAATAATGATTGTTATTTTTTTTTTTTTGCCTGTAGCGATCCCTGGAAAGAAAGCGGTACGTAGATGTAAATAATAACAATGATAAATTTTGGATAGTTTCCTTTCATACCGGCCCTTTATCATCTGTTGTCATTGTCACTTTCTCTCAAGAACTCGTGAAAAATCAGTGGGAATATTTTCAAACATTTTATAATATGAGCATGCTTTTACTTTGATCTCACAATTCTGACGTTAGATATTATATCAATGATCACATGGTGTTTTCAAGTTAAGGCAAGAACTCTGAAACTTTTATTCAACATAGATTGCGGAAAAAGTCGGTCTACAGATCGATAAATCATTTTTTTTTTAATTCATTGCTTTAGACTCCTTGGGAAGGAGGCTCTTTTAAGCTGAAGATGAATTTCAAGGAGGACTACCCATCATCTCCACCAAAATGTAAGAAATTTGATCTTCGTAAATAATGCTTAACGTTTTATTTTATCACACTGTTATTTGATATTTTATTTCAATTATTGTTATCACTTGGAACGTTGGGGAGAGTTTTTATCATTGTGTCCCTCAAGATGTACACATTATTAAGTGATTAGTGGTTCCATGAAGTGCTTGCTTGTTAATTTCTGTGCCTTGTCAATTCTGTGACTACTTAAACTGATTTTCACTGACTTTGTGTATTTATGTAAAACACATCACATTTACATATTTCCTTTTATTATTTATTTTTAGCAAGTCTTTTTGGCAACTTTGCATGAAGACTTCCTTGTTATTCTTCGACTTCCTGTTTCTACCCAAACAAATATATTGCTCATCAACATATAATTTTTAATAGCTGCATGTAATACCAATGATAAGTTTGTTCAACATCTTTTTAGACTAAAATACATCTTAAAATGAATCTGTTCCTGACAAGAATTTTATTTCTGACTTTTTCATAGCTCCACTGCTATTGGATAAGCTAGGCTTGTCGAAAGCAAATCAATAAGATAACAAGCATTTTAAAACTTGACAATGAAATCTTGGCGAGGTGAAACCATTTCATGCGTCAGCTTTTTTCACATTGAAGTGCTTTATACTGAAATTATTTTGTTATGTAACCAGAACTGCCAGTTATTAGGCTAGTAAACCATAATAATTATGTTTAATATGGTTGACTCAATAATTTTTCAAATATACAGATTTGAGAATCAAAGTTTGAAGCTTAGTGTGTAAGATCCTTTTGCGGACAGAAAGAGAAAAGGCAGGCATGATACTTTGACTAGGAACTGAATTAAGTTTGTTCAGGGTGTGAACCTCAGTAGGTTAAGTCTGCATTTGAGCCTAGTGGACTATTTGGCATCAGGCCATCACCTGTCTCCAGTTTCTGTAGAATGAACAGAAGCAACTAAGAGTATTTCTACTCTCCCTCAGATGGGATGATAGTCCATTGCAGGGTTACCCCCAAGACCTCCGTAGGACAAAAATGGTGGCTGTACATTTTACCATGTTTTATGCCTTGTGAACCTAACACAGCCTATAAGGCACAAAGAAAGTCAAATTTTTACAATATTTTTCCCTGTACTAAGGACACTGTGTAGCCTAGGTTTGAAGATTTTATAACTCTTCTGTACGTTTTTATGAACGTTGTTAAGGTTTTCGTGTGCTAAGGACTATGGTTAAATGTACCAGTTGCCATCTTTTTTCTTATGGAGGACTATATTCATTGGTATCCATTTATACATCAAGGTGGAGAGAGACACTGTGAGAGTATAGCGTCTTGCTCAAGAGCACAACACAGTGGCCCCAGTAAGATGTAGGGTTTGAAACTGCACTTGTTGATCTAAAGTCTAGCGCACTAAACATTAGGCCAGTATGCCTTCCACAAAAGTGAACTTCAATGGTTATTCCATAACCAACGAACTAGATGGATCAAGCTGTCAGTTTTCTTGCCGTGACTAGAGTGTTTTTCAGAGAGAGGGTACATGACAATTTTTCTAATAGTCCTGTTCACTGCGTACTTTTCTTATTCACATTACAATGTGATCTAATGTGGATGCAAGGCAATTTCGGGCAGAAACTACGAAATTACCCAAAATTGCCTTACATACATAAATTATTGGAATATGCTGTGATGTGATGAAGTTAAGCGTGAAAAGGGCTTTTGCTTTGTGGTACTCCTTAGTGTATTTACTTGTGACTGGTTTTGCTTGGGTGGTATGGACAACTTCACAGGTCCTCTAATATTATGTAATTGAGCGATTTCACATAATCGACCTCAAATCCCATCCGATCACACAATTCATGAAAAATCGCATAATTCACAAAAAATCATACAATTTTAACAAAATAAACCATTAGTTAACGCTTTATCTGGAAAAATCATTTATCTACATGTCATTTCAAGAAGATTTGCCTTTGCCTCAGGAAAAAATTGTGTAATTTGCTTTATTTATCGCATAATAGCCTGTTCTTGTAGCATAAACTGCTACAAAAATTTCACATAATTTCGGGGGTTTTTATCGCTCCCTATCAGAAGGTCTGACTTTGGACCTCATGCAGACTAATAATATTTGTACTGTCTTTTTTTGTAATTATATTCTGTATCTACAGGTAAATTTGAACCTCCAATCTTTCACCCTAATGTATATCCATCTGGCACAGTTTGTTTGTCGCTCCTGGATGAAGAAAAAGACTGGAGACCTGCCGTCACTATAAAACAGGTAAAAATAGTTTCTACATTAACTCTAGACTGACAATTTGAACGTTATATTGTGAAATACAGTACAATTGCATGAATAAATGAAGGCAGGCAAAGCGTTCATTGCTATTCCATATTCAAAGAATAAATTTTTTCCTCTCAATTGCTATTCAAGAATCTCAAAACTAGATACTTGAAACTTGAGCGCCAAAAACTTGATTCTGGAATCTGGATTCTGGATATAACAAAGAAGACTACGTTTCAAATTGAGACTTGCAACTTACATGTTAACAGTACTTTAGATGAAACCATGACCATAATTAATGAGGTGGTTGACATCCACACATGCACTTTTCAATTTATAGAGATGTGTGTGACATACATTACGACTTTTTACTACAATAGCAAATGTCACATTGATAGGAAATGTTTCCAGTTTTAATGTTGGTCCCTCAAAGCAATCATTTGTCTGCAATATTTGTTTCAAGTCCCATTTTGAAAGGGAGAAGGTGAGCATAGGTAGGAAACAAACACCAAAAATGAATAGTGGGCCTGATACACTGCAGTTTAGTTTCTCATCATGTACTAATAGACCAGTTGGGTGGAATTCTTGTCACAACTGTTGCCTGAAACAACAGTTCATCCCTTCTTCTCAAACTCAATAATTCATCAAGTTAAACAAAGGAAATCATGACCATGACAGTGTTTGGATATCTCATCTTAATTGGCATAGATTTTTACGATTTTGTTTCTCCACTTTCTCCTTAGTTTTAGTTTTGATTGAGAAGATATATCAAACACTTAAAACAGTTTTTGACCACATTTCCAAACACCTCAAAGTTCATCAAAAATACTTCACCTCACGTCGTATTTTGAGCTCTCTTCTTGGTGTTCGGAAATGTGGTCGAACACGGTCTTTTGTGGTTGATATATTACTTAAAACACACCATCAACTTTTCAGATACTATTGGGAATTCAAGACTTACTGAATGATCCAAACATAAAAGATCCTGCTCAAGCAGAAGCATACACTATCTACTGGTAAGTGCTGCAACACAAGCCCTAGGATTTCAAATTTCATTGGTAGCACTTCGATCATGGGATGCGATTGGTATTGGAAAATTTTCTTGACAAAATTTCACACCCAATTTGGAAACATAAAAGAAAACGAAAATAGTGTGAAAATGAAACAAAACTATTTAGATAAGCTTACACATTCTCAGTGGCATAGATCTTGGCCAGTAAGCTTAAGTTTATACACTGTAAACAATGTGATATTCTCCGAAACAGGGAAATGGTTTTGAAATCAGTACAACATTACCTCTTCCCAAATGTTTTTTTTTAATTATACAAAGTCAACTTTTGTACTTCTTCTTCTTCTTCTTCGCAGTAGATTCCATGTAAGCAGATTGCTGGGATGAAAATCAACAAATGTAGCTGGTTTACCCTTTATCAACCATTCTTCCACCACCTTAAATCTGTCTCAGACTGCATTGCACATACCATGCAATGCACTTTGGGATGGATACCACATGGTGGACGGCTGATGCAAAACAACGTTTTAAGTGTCATATATAATTGAAGTGCTTATCAAAGAAATTACTCTACTTTTTGAGAATTAGAACAGGAAAAAAACTTTAATCAATTGAATTGAATTTTTTCGGCAAGGCTGAAGATATCCGTGGCAAACAGTTTTTCAGTTCCATTATTCTGAATCACAGTCACGACACGGTACCAGAAATAATCGTTACCGTGAAATTCTTGGTCATTTCCTTGTACATGTATCTTTTATTTTACACTCTAAAGCATTCCAAAGTGAAAACTCATTTTATTCAGGGCTCTCATTAAGTTTTGATTCACCTGTAGCCTTGATCTTCACACCTGTAACAAACGTGTTACCTGTTGAGTGAATTTTATCAACTACAGGCAACTTCACCCATAACATCCAGGAGTTTCATTAACGTTTGCAGCTGGAGTACAACTGGTTTTCACAGGCGGGCAAAACTATTTGAACTGAACGTCTTTACAAGAAAAACTTTCTGCTAGATGGTCAGACTAGGCGGACAAAATCATCCTCACACCCAGTCAATTTGCCAGGTGCCTGGCTCTTAATGAAACCCCAAACATCAACGGTCCACTCAACATACCCAGCCGTGGCAGGTGTTATGGGTTGCTGCCCTTTTTGACAGCCCTGGTATTGCAGTGTGCAGAGAATGTCATATCCAATAGCCTGAGGCTAGCAGATTTTCCAGTCAGGCTTGTTGATTTTGTCCGTCTCTTACCAGCTGGGCAAGAAAAGTTTCTTAGGGAATCTACAAAACTACTGTATGAGGAGGTCTTTTGGGGCGCTAGTGAGGCTAATTTTCAGGCTAGTACATCATTGTTAAAACCCAAAAGTTTGTTTTCTTTGCATCCTGGTATTGGTAGTAACATCTGTTTTTCTACTCATGAAGCCTTTGCCTCTCATATTTAAAGTACCTTTTGACAGTGGGACACTAACATAAAGTTCTAATACAAATAACCTTTTTGGTGGTGGTAATGTGCAGTTCCAGAAAATATCCATTCTCCCCCCACAGAAGGGATTTGAATTTCCAGGGGGGGCGGGGGGGGGGGGGTGGAGGTTCTCTAAGACCAAAAACTTTAAAGAATGTATCAAGTTTAATTGGAATTTCCATAGGGGTGGGGGGTCTTGGAAAAAATCCCTTCTGTGGGGGAGGTATGGATATTTTCTGGAACTACACAATGTTGCTAAATTGTTAATTGAATTTTATTACATTGAATTGGGTATAAATACCGAGCACTGCAAAGTGAAAATTTACCTTTTCGCTTATGAGTTCTGTTTTTGGATGCAATATTGAATCTGTTTTGTTGTTTATTTTGTGCATGAGAAATAATGTTGGGTTTTTGTGATTTTATTTTTTCAGCCAAAATAGATCAGAGTATGAAAAAAGAGTGAGAAGTCAAGCTGCGAAATTTACAGCTACATGATGAAAGGGTAGCGGTTCATACATTCGCTTACAGACATGTGGGTTTACAATAACAAGCGGAAGGATTTATCTTATTCTCTTATTCATAAGACAGTTTCAGTGAAATAGGAGCTGCAACAAGAATTTGTCCTTACTGCGATACGGCTGTTGTTGTGACAATGATAAACATTTGTTAGAAATCATGTCTGTGTTTTTAGGGAGGCTACAAGTTTTTTTGTGCTGTACAGTGTAATGAACTTAATACATGTTGATGCATTGCCAGACAGTTGAGAGGTGAACAAAGACTAGTGTAGACCTTGCTTGTCTTTGGTTTTGTTAGGTGGGATGTATGCTGCAATATTCAAAAAGATGTTTAAGTCTGGTCTTAGAAGTTTTGTGTTGAGTTTTCTGTTTCTTCTGAACTAAACTCAAAAATCTTGAAGTAGTTAAAATGCCATGCGGAGTGGTGAAGAAACATGCAGTTCTCCTGTAAGTGCTTAATTAGGAACTCTTGAGTTTGGTATAGAAGACCGAAGATCCTAAGTACATGTAACTAATCAGGTGATATGTCACTGACTTGATACATGTTACTCATAATAATATAGATAGTACATATTATATACTCCAAAGCCCTGTGGAAACTGTTTGGAATAAAAAATGCTTGAAATAGGCTATTTCATTTTGCCCTTGACCTCTGCATTAGAGCAAGTCTTTTTGCAAAACCATTCATGAGAAAATATCCTCTACCTGCATGTTCCTTATTTTCTCGTGATTTGTTTTGCAAGAAGACTGTGTTGAAAGAAGTAAAAAGCAACTTGTAAATGGCCTATTGACAGTCACTCTATTTTTATAACGTTATTTTGCTTTGTTTTATCTCGCAAAGCTGGTAGTTTCTCGTAACTGTAGTTTTGAAAACAAAGACAGGTTATGTTAAGGGAGAAGCCCCCGGATGAAGTGGTGCAGTGGGAAGTGTTAATCCCTTCCTTCCCATTTTGCTCACATCTTTGGTTCGTGTCTTTGGGGCATTTTATTTTATGACTTATGTCTTTAGTTTATATAACACATGCTCTGATTGGCTAATTCTAGGGCATTATTCTCCTTTGATGTCCACGGGCCAATAATGGGACTGCAGAAACAAAGCAAAAAGCCATATAAAAAACAACTTACTAACCTCAAACGTTTGGTCTTTGTGGGAAAATCTCATACCTCCACTTTGCCATATTGGCCTCGCTATCGCTCAGTCGATACTGCAAGGTGTAAGTTTGAGATTTTCGTGTAAAGACCTCACCCTCGGTTATTAAGTAGTTACATGTGGTAAGAGAAAACTAGCAGCTTCTTGCAATCTCTTGGAGGCAACTGCCCTTCTACTTTTTTCGCCGTTGTTTTTGTTCATGAGTTTTGAGCTTTAGTTCTTACAAGTCTCCTTAAAAGTTTGGACATAATGAGAAGGTAAATTACAGTACTTGATTGAACTTTTCTAGCTGTATTTAAATGTGGGAGACAATTTTCAGCAGATATAGCTTCCTCTGGTTTTTATGACTTACACGCTGTGCTTTCCCCTGTCTGTACGACACTTGATAATTACTATTGTAGAGAAATGAATTCTTCACTGGGACAGTGAAAGTGCATAGCATAAGAACTAAGTGATGTATGTATCAAAGTACAGCTTTATAGCTTTAATCAAACGTCCAATTATTATTAATAAATAATAATGATTATTACTATATGCCATTTCCTTTTAGTTTTGTTGTCAAGAAAATTGGAAGCTCTATTTTAAGCTTACAAACCAGTCTTACGAATAAAACAAAACCTTTTAAACTGCATGTAAAACAGCTATGGTTTAAGGTGGGTCTTGATAATTTAGACCTCCTATTTGTTTGGTAACTCCTGGCAAAGGAACTCTAAACTTGTAGTTAAAGAACGTTTGGTTTACACTGGGTGCACGTGACATAAAAATGTGTTGCCTTGGCAACATTAAAATAGTTTGAATGGAACTTTGTAGCTACTTGAAAAAAATGTGTATAATAATTTGGACTTTTTTTTTCTTGGGGCTATGTATAGAAAGCAATCCATCTAAGCTCTGAGCCCCTCTTGCGGAATATTCTAAGTGGGAAGACTGTGCCACGCCCGTATTTTATCAAAATAAATCAAAAACGTTTTTGCCGGGTAGCGGTTAAGGTTAAAATGGAGGCAATATTCAAAACGGTGTGCTTGATGTGATACGCCCACGTTGCGAAACGTAGTCATGAAACCTTGAAGCATGAAGAAGCGCACTTCACTCCTTCATCCTCAGTTCGTCTCATTTTAGAATGGAATAGGCGTAATCAAAGTAACGAAGATGCCACTTTTGTGAGATTTAAAGGAGCTCGGTCACGTTATTTTGAGTTATTTTGGCCTCGCACAAAATTACCTTTAAGTTGAGCGAAACCTGAAAATAAAAGTTTACTAAGATAAAGAATCACTAAAGAAATAAGATTAACATGGGTTACAAACGACGAACTTGAATAATTTACGGTAAATCTTTCAAGGTCACGTGACAGGTTCTGCCAAGCTATCAAATGCACAACTAACACAAACAGAATAATCACTGCAGGGATATTAAAATGACAACGGCTCAAATGAACGACAAATGTTCCTCTAGAGTGGTTTTAATTAAGGTAAAAGCCAAAACCAAATTAATCAAATCCAACAGAAGCATATATCATAAGCTGCTGCTTCAGAACAATCACAATCCAGGTGACAATCATGCCAATAAAGCAGCGAACCAAATATTAGCTAAGTGGAACTCGATCTAAGCAAAACCATGCATGCAGCCGGTTACTAGGGTAAAGCGCGGCAAACAGCACGAGAAAAGCGCGTTAACCCATGGTTTTGGTTGATCGGTTAGAGTAAGTTGCACGCCGGGTTTTTTCAACCAATCAGATAGCTCAGCAAAAGCAAACCGGTTAGCAACTGAAAAAAAAGTCCGCTATAAGTGGTGCTACGAAACCCAAGTTCCTTCAACGCTCCAAGATGCTCAGAACTGACGCCATGGAGATCGACAGGAAGCTGACACCCAGTGGAAGAGCTGAGGATGTCGGTCTTGTGGTCATTGCTGGTGTTGTCTGCGGAGGAGTGGACGGTATGTCCAGTCCTTCAAAGACGATTTGGTAGGTTTCCATGGTGTAATTTCTGTAAGTGTGCTTGCCAAACATATTCGGGTCGCTTGCATCTTGAGTTTCGTGGTAGGCCCACACTAGATACACTCGGGTGGTGACCTGGGGTGGAGAATTAATAATTCAGTCATTTTGAAAACAGGAAAATACTGTTCCTTTTCTCCCGTTCCCCAACCCAATTTTCGCGCGGCCAGAAAGTTGGAACTACTTCATCCAAACGGTAACGTTTGCTACGAAAGCTTCTTCTTCCTTGGCTTACATAAACAATAGCCTCCATTTTGCGCAAAAATACGCACGGATATTTGTCGGCGGACATTATCTGTTCCGAGAAGCGAGCAGCTTTCCGAGAGCGTAGCTCGAAGAAAACTGTGAGCTTCAAGGAACAGATAATGTCCAAGAACAAATATCCGTGCATATTTTTGCGCCAAATGGAGGCTATTGCGTTTATTATCCTTCAAATATTTTTCGCAACACACGCAGTTTTGAAAATTGGTGAATATTCTCGGATATTCCCCAGTTTTAGCTGGAGAATATTCGGTCACATGACACGTTTAGACCAATCGCACGCGAGCGAAAATATTTGATGGATTATAATAGTTGTTACTTGAAAACTTGACGTCTAAGTTTTTGATAACGTATTTCCCGAATAAACCTTTAGCGTTGGGAAACTCGCACTCTGCCTCAGACTTTTCTATCATCACAGAACTCTACTTCTCGCTTCCCAGCAGCCTCGTTCCCAGAGCCTTTCCCTTTTCCCTGACAAATTTTACTTGAGAAGTCCTGGGAAGGAGGTTGGCTTCGTTCACGCAGCCCTTCAGAAAACAACATTCTCTTCAGTTTTTCGTTAACACCTGACAAAACCCACTACCGTGAAAAGCTACCTACGTTAAACTGAATATCCCGCATGTCATTTGTGTCTCTGGCACGGCGGAAACGGAGTGATGTTATGCCATTCTGCTCTGCTGCACTGTCCAATGTGTAACTTTGGCTTGCATCCAAGTTAGGTCTACCTAGCCCCATTGTGTAGAAGTCCTATTCAAGGAAAGATAATGATTTTCCACAAGATTGATGTACAATGCAAGCGAAAACGATTCGCAAATTATATAAATACAAATGTTTTTTAAACTCTCAGTTTGAAAAGGGCTTTAATTATTAGAACTGTCTTGGAGAACCTTTTGTTGACAGGCGCGAGCACATGTTTTTGGAACAGATATCGCAGACTTTTTTAATTTTTTTTTTCTCTTACTTGAAAGTGGTCAAAAACTCATCTCCAAAAAAGTGAAAGAGTAAATGTGCTGAGTGGTTTACAGTAAAATCAGTATAGGAAAACAAAGTTAAATGTTCTTATGATCAATATCAATTGTTTGATTTTTCATCCTAGGAAGAAATCAGGGATCGAGGATTTGTTAAAATATTTAGTTATAGAAGAGTTTGTATAAGGCAGTAGGATTCAGTGGAAGATGCTAGATCTTAAGTATTTTTCGGTATCATTTTAAAACTAAAATTAGTCTTGCATTGATATATCTCCTTTCCGTGACCTTTCAGCAACTCTTTGATAACTCTACGTCAACCAGTATTTGTGGCCGCCTTGATCAAATATAGGCTGCATGACAAAACGACAAAGTAGGAATCGTTCAAAGGAAGCTTTAGGGCGCTCTCCGATCCGAACGAAAATCAAATAATCCAGCGGTAGTTTTGTCAATCTTCGCTCCCTCTTGGTTTGAACTAATAATCACTGATTTATAAAGAGATGCGTGGATCTCCTCGATGAAGGAGGAGCATGAAATAGTTACGAATATTAGAGAGGTTAAGCATGACGTTAACGGCAGACGGCAAACGGCAAAGACAACTTCTGATTTTCAGTTCTTTTCTTCTAATCCGTAAATAAAGCCCACAAAAATGTACTAACGTCTCCTACTATTCATTGCAAATACAAATAATTTCACTCTACTGTACACACAGCTGAAGAGAGACGACAAAAGTTTCATTTTTGCCGTTTGCCGTTTGCCGTAAACGTCATGTTTAACCTGTCTAATGCGCAAATCGTCCCGATAGTTAATCGAGAGAACATTAGTCAGGAATTTTGGAGACTAGAACGATTACAGAAATGAGAGAATCATTAAAGGTCCATTAAACGAGCAGTGCAATGGCTCTGCATGCGCGCGTTATGTATGTTGCATGATACGGATTTTTATAAACCGTTCAGTCTACAAGCTGGACAACCACGAGAAATAAGCACTGTCTCTGAGGTTTGCAGCGAACCTGAACCAGAATGGTGAGTTTGTTAAACGTCGATCGTTTCGGCTTTGCATATCGTAAGTTAACATTTCTTGAGCTGAGTGCAAACTGAATGAATATCGAACTCGATCCTTAATGAGTTGGGCGTCAACCTTCTCGTCTCAATGCAATCCTTACGCGCTATAATACCGCGAGCAGTAAATACACACTGGCTTTCACAAGCTCTGAAATATATACGTGAACAAAGGTGTCTTCTAAATCGTCAAATAAACATCCGTAAAAAGGACGGACAGAGGCTCTTGCTGAAACTGATTTTAAGAAGGTCCATCTCCCCCCACCTTCTCAATTCATTTATGCTGTGGGCCACAGCATAAATGAATTGCGAAGAATACCTTTTCGTGCACAGGAAAGCTGCTTATGGATTTATCGGACACGGATTTCCATTGTTACCATGTTTTGTGGAGATAAGGTTATCTTTGTATTCGCTAGTTTTCGATTCCAAAAAAAAATTCATAATATGTCTAGTTAGCCGTCCGTGATCCGCCTCGATCTTCCTTAACCCTGTTTCACTCCCAGGAGTAATGGATAAATGCTCCTTACAACACCAATACATTTTCAAGCAGGTAGGCGATAAGAATATAGAAAGACATCAACTCTGAGATGCTGTTTCGAGTCACCAGTAAATTTCCAGAACTATAATCTTAAATGACATCGCATAGTAGTCAAGAAGGAGAATTTGCTTTCAGATCTTGCGAGTGAATCGAAAGGGTCATCCTTGTTTACTTTGGGTTCAGTTTTATTTCTTTAGTGTTTTTTTTTTTAATCATGTCATTCTGTTATTCTGAGGGTTCCAGGGGAAGGATACAAATTACATATTGCAGAAGTTAATTTTAAAGCACAAATTGAAAGATATCAACGAATAACTCACGTTCAAGTAATTCCGTCCAGCGCTCGTGCGGCCGCCGACTATAACATCGTAGTTGACCATTTTCTTCGGCGTGAAAGTAAAACCAAACCCCACCCAGCCTGTCGTGTTCACGTCAACAGCAAAATGTAGCTGATCGGTTGTCCTGTTGTGCATCCACGACACGTTGAAATTACCATTGTCAAACTCAACAGTCGATACATTAGTGCCATTTGGAAACTGGCCGTAGCTAAGGTGAACACAGGTCACAAGTGTTGCCAATAGGAAAAACATGGTTTGGACTTGGTTGGGCGACGGAGTAACTTGAAATGACGTTATGTATGTTACTGTTGATCATTTTATGAATGATTTGCTAATGCATCAATATCTCTACGGAGAAAAATTTGCATCTGTTATTGAATTTAAAATATTGTCATATTGGACGAAGAGAAACGATTTCTAAAGGGTTGTTTTACAATATTTCAGTTAACTAGAGGATTGGGAGTCTTAAAGTCTACAAAAAGACTCAACATTTCAAAGGTATTGAATAGCCACAGAGCTATAAAACAATTAACCCGATATGCAACCACTCAAAATTTTTTAATGTTTTTTTACGAACCTTAATATCTTGTGTTAAGTAATTTATTATGGTAGAGCCTTCATTCTTCTCTAATATCTTCATGAACACGAAATAGTCAAAGGTAAAATTCAAAATATGCTTTCGTCCCTGAAACACGTTTTGAGTGGGGCGCGAATTGAGCAAAGCTGATGTCCGCGAGCGTGTCTCGCACGCTCCTCGCTATCCCACGCTCTTATTGAAGGTAGTGTTCAAGCACTTAAAATTCACTCAAAAATACGCTATATGTACAGAACTACTCGCGAACATTTTTGCAGTTTGCATGCATGAAGTCTCTATAGCATAATTCGAGTTCTAGTTTTCGCCGTACCTGATTCGTATTGCGCATAACCCAGTAATTTAGAGTCAGGTTTTCAATTTTGAATGGCTGGTATATATAAATCAGTGATCTACAAATAGAATAAATGAATAAAGATATCGTACCTAAGGGTACTTTAAACAACGGAAAGGACGTAACATCGGTATGGAATGTACGGCTTTAGCTAGTAACAGGTACACCAAGGGACTTGCAATGCCTCAGTCATTTTTTTTTTTTTCTTTTTTCGTTTCTTTTTTGTTTATGGTCATCATGAACACCCTAAATACTTACGGACATAATTTAACCACTGGCATTGCCTCAGTCATTATTTTTTTTTGCTGCTACGGCCCTGGAATGCATGTAATGCTAAGAGTCATATTGACCTTAAATAATCTCGTCATCTCAGCTAATAATTTTAGCCCTGTCCCACCTTGACGATTTCAAATCTTGGTGGTCACGGAAAAAACTAAAGCTAGTGATTTAAACAGACTGTCAATGGCATACTAAAGTACCGTGACTTAAAAAAATTGCAAAATTAGATATATTCTCCCTGTTGATCTTCAAACAACAGGTTGCTTGATGAGCCTAGAGCAAATCTTAAAACGTATGGTGAAAGGGCTTTTTCCGTGGCGGCACCAAGGCTCTGGAATAAACTACCCCTCCAGATCAGACTTTCATCATCAGAGGCAGTTTTTAAGGCTAATCTTAAGACTTATCTTTTTAAGCGTGCATTTGATTTGTAGTTTTTACTTTTTATTTGTAGCCTAATTGTATTATATAGCGTATTTAATTCTTAGGATTTTAACTTTTAGCCGGATTTAGGATTTTCGGTTTTTAAAGAATTAGGATTTTAATTTTAAAGTATTGGAAAGCGCCATGGACAATTAGTGGAAAATGGCGCTATATAAATGTATATTTATTTATTTTAATCCTAGGTGTTATTAAACTGTTACACAGTGTTCAAGTTAAGAAAGCCATTTATTTGCGAGTGCAAGTACGAACTGATAAATCAAACTTTTGAAAACATCGTTTGAAGCAGGTTTTCAACGTAAACTTCCTTTCAAAATTGGCACTATAAATGAATTTTCTATGTTCTTTCTAGTCCTGATATCTGTTTTCGAATTGGGTGAATTTTTAAATTGGAGATGTAAACAAATAGAATGACGTCACTATTCCAGCTGCCGCCAAAAATAGTAACCTAAAGTGCAAGACTAGAGAGTTGAAAAAGGTCACGACTCCTTGTTATATTGCAAAGGAGCGACACGCAACACGAGAATAAAGTATTTTTTCTAATGTCCGTCGTAAAACAAGAGTAAGCCTTCAAATCCGACAAATCACAGCCCGGCGGCCAATAGTCATAACTTAAATATACTAATCCTTGCTGGCATCACTCAGCGTAATCTTAAATTAAGAAAATTTACCCGATTTAGCATTCAGAAGTCGTAATGTTTACTTACACATTGCATATAAATTAAATTCTTGGGCTCTTAGCTTTATCAGTAAATAAAACTTGCTTCAGCTGGCAATATATCTCGTGCAATATTTAATGCATTTCTTTTTCATATTTACTTCACTTGATTAGCACAGATTCTATCAATATATCTTATCTACAAGTTTGCCAGACTAATAAATTTAACTTTCGATAAATTTACGCTAATAAAGAGATCAGACAAAACCGATGTAAACAAAGTTCCGTTCGTAGGGTCGACACGTGAAAAGAACTAATTACACGCTCAATAAGTACATTAAAAATCCGCATATAAGAACCTGGTGATTTAAGAACCTACAGGCTGAAATTTGGCATTCAAATACCCAAAAATAGAAGAACCTGTTCAGCCTGGCAAAGAAAAATATGTTCTTATACAAAAAAAATCACTCCAATTTTGATGGTCAAATTCTGGATTTTGATTGTGTGAGAAACTTCTGACAAAAAGTTATTGTTTCTATTATGTTTTCTTTTCTTTTTTTTTTTTATTTTCACCAGTAATATGTTTTTAATAAAGCTACATGCGGTCTGAAAAATAAGAATCTATTAGTATGGATAATTTTTGGTTTTTCTCGTTCAATTTGGAATTAATTTGCACGAGTGAGTTTTCCAAAAGGCTGAAATTGCACGAGCCGCTTCTGCTTGTTATATGCGGGCTTTCACTGTATTCTATCAATTTAAAAATCGCTTTAAATTATAAGATTACTTCAAATTTGAACCAAAATCGCAAACTTAGAAACAGCAGCTCTAACTTGCCGGTGGGGACCTGGAAATGACAAAATCCATAATTTTTTTCGGACCCAACTTTCGCGCGGCTATCACAAGTTACACCATCGACTGCAACTTGTCCATATCAAACTATTAATTTCACGTTCTTTTGATATATATTTACCAAACTGTGATCCCTTTCAGTATTATTCTGGTGGTGTAAGACAACAGTTGCCACTGGAAGCATGGAGTACTCTTCAGAAGAACGAGAAATGGAAGTTGAAGCGCTGCAATCGATCTACGGAGAACAATTTACTGTGATGGTCGATATACCACCTGTGACATACGAAGTGAAACTTCAACAAACTACAACAAAGATAATTTTCACAATACCAGGTAAGATCGTATGCCTTCATATAATGAGAAAAACGTCCCCCGATCTTAGTTATATTACAGCTAAAATTTAACACAAGTGAACACCTCAGCCTATTGACAAAGTTCAGTGCCTGTCTGAAAGGACTTTTCAATCAGTTTCTGAAAGGTTCATACTGTCGAAAACATCTCTCTGCAAAACTCTTTGAAATGAGCTCCTGTTTAAGATTAAAAACTTAGTTCTGTTCAATTGCAAAATAATCAGCAAAGACTAATGATAATTTGTACTTTAGCAACATTACTTCCTTTCAATTCAGGGACTGGAGCAGGTGTCAATTTACCATACTGCTCCATCCAGGTGTTACCAGATTTTTCCCAAACGTTTCTTATTGTACTCATATCACAGGCTTCCCCCCAGAATTATGTCTTAGATCTGTGAGCTGACTTGGAATCCTAGGTCACCTGCTTGAAAAAAATGACCTGAATACCATCCTGTCCCATACTTCTGAAGCTTATCATTTTAACACAGCATCCTCCTTGGATGGGATGCTAGTCCCTCTCAGGGATCAAATTCACCAGTACCCACTTATACACCTGCATAGAGCAAAGCCCACTTCAAAAATTAAGTTTCTTATTCAAGGACACGATGTAATGACCTTGGCTGGGGTCATTTAACCTACACAACTGCACGATCCAGAGTCCAGCATGGTAGTTAAGCCACTCTGCCTCTAACTAAGGTGATGGAGACTAAGAAAAATAGGAAAGATGTCTGCCATACTGCGTGATATTTGATTGATTGTTGATTGATTGTCTGACTGATTGACAGTCTGATTGATTGATTGATTGATTGACTGACTAACTGACTGACTGATTGATTGATTGATTGTTGTCTGATTGACTGATCGTTGATTGGTTGATTGTTGATTGATTGATTGATTGATTGATTGATTGATGGACTGACTGACTGGTTGATTGACTGATTGACTGACTGATTGATTGATTGATTGATTGATTGATTGATTGATTGATTGATTGTTGTCTGATTGATTGATTGTTAATTATGCTCCCTCATCATAGGCCTGCAATGCATGCAGAGAGCTTTATATTATGCTCCCTCATCATAGGCCTGCAATGCGTGCAGAGAGCTTTATTATGCTCCCTCATCATAGGCCTGCAATGCGTGCAGAGAGCTTTATTGAAGGGGTGAGTGCAAAACCATGCTAAGTGACAATTTGGGTGAAAAAAAAAATTTTCGCAAAAGGGCTTGAATTTTTGCATGTGGTCTTCAATGTAATAGAAAAACGCGGTCCTGTATTTTTGTCGCTGGTTTTTGCTTCGTTTTTGAGTTATAACGTATGCAAAAATACTTAGCTTTTCCTAGCCATGTCTTTAGGAGTTTATTTGTTGAACAGCAAACAGGCAGACTGTTTATAGTGTATGAAGTCAAAATCAAATCTCACAGCATATATAGAGCGGAAATCTGGGAACAGATTGTTTACATCGGCTATTGTGACGTGAGCACAACACGTTAATCGATCGAGCGGCAAAGGAAATACCATCGAGCAAAAAAGAGATGTGCCGCATTAGAGCTCTGTCAACTAATATCTTAAGCATTGTGTTAAAGTACCTTGTATGCCTGCCTGGTGGTTGAGAGGCATCATAAAACCTCGATAAACCCGTAAGTCATCAGCACGTTTTAAAGAATCAAAATGTGTTCTGAAACTTCGAAGGTAGCTGATATACCGTAATCGTGTTATCGGCGTTTGAAGTCAGATCGAGCCAGGCGGTAAAGTCCAAGAGCAGTTCTTGCCCAAGAAAAATACCCTCTCGTGAGTTGTGGCCCATTTGCCAAGTGTTGCTAGTGTCAAAGTTTGGAAAGCGAGAACTGGTTTTTGACTTATAAAATTTGTCTTGTATCGACCGCCATGTTTTCCCGTGCACGAG
The DNA here is from genome assembly GCF_042242905.1 of Orbicella faveolata. NCBI lineage: Eukaryota > Metazoa > Cnidaria > Anthozoa > Scleractinia > Merulinidae > Orbicella > Orbicella faveolata. The sequence continues at coordinate 20,342,059 of NW_028301547.1, read as the reverse complement.
GTGTAAAGACCCTTCCCGGCATGCATTGCAATCATGTTCTGCTCGCGTTTCTCGAACTGGTAACTAGATTGTTTCGGCTTTTTTCATTTAAAGATAATAATGGCCAACAAGTAGCGATCGATTGTAACATAGATCTGTGATCCAGGTTGCATTGATTTTATTTCATATCGGCATGATTTGTAGTGTATTGAACTTCTGGGATCAGCGGACATGCAGATGTATGGAGACCTGTACGTTGCGCAGAAGGGTTAATTTGTTAATCTGTTAGGCGGTGCGTGACATAAAGCTACGATCGCGTTTGTCGAAAAATATCTATTTATCTCGTGATTTTTAGCCATTTAAGGCGTTGCTGTATTTGGAAAAGTGCTTATTTGATGTTTATTTGTTCAGTGCAGATAGTCATTGTCCCAGATAACCAAAGTAAGTTCCAGATGTTAACACTATTTTCCAGCCACCATATTTTACCTATTTAAACCTGAAATCAACATTTTCGAGCTTATACGTTGCGTGAAATTAACATTTTGCTGTTTACTAAGTGAAATCAACATCCTTGCCGTCACGCGTTATGTGAAATCAACATTTTTACCTATTTAGACCTGAAATCAACATTTTTGAGCTTATACGCTGCGTGAAATTAACATTTTGCTGTTTTCTAAGTCAAATCAACATCCTTGCCGTCACGCGTTAACGTGAAATCAGCATTTTTACCTATTTGGACCTGAAATCAACATTTTTGAGCTTATACGCTGCGTGAAATTAACATTTTGCTGTTTTCTAAGTGAAATCAACATCCTTGCCGTCACGCGTTAATGTGAAATCAGCATTTTTACCTATTTGGACCTGAAATTAACAATTTTTAGCTTATACGTTGTGTGAAATTAACATTGTGCTGTTTTCTAAGAGAAATCAACATCCTTGCCTTCACACGTTAACGTGAAATCAGTATTTTTACCTATTTAGACCTGAAATCAACATTTTTGAGCTTATACGTTGCGTGAAATCAACATTTTGCTGTTTTCTAAGTGAAATCAACATCCTTGCCGTCACGCGTTACGTGAAATCAACATTTTTACCTATTTAGACCTGAAATCAACATTTTTGAGCTTATACGCTGCGTTAAATCAACTTTTTGCTGTTTTCTAAGTGAAATCAACATCCTTGCCGTCACGCGTTCACGTGAAATCAGCATTTTTACCTATTTGGACCTGAAATCAACATTTTTGAGCTTATACGCTGCGTGAAATTAACATTTTGCTGTTTTCTAAGTCAAATCAACATCCTTGCCGTCACGTGTTAACGTGAAATCAGCATTTTTACCTATTTGGACCTGAAATCAACATTTTTGAGCTTATACGCTGCGTGAAATTAACATTTTGCTGTTTTCTAAGTCAAATCAACATCCTTGCTGTCACGCGTTAACGTGAAATCAGCATTTTTACCTATTTAGACCTGAAATTAACAATTTTTAGCTTATACGTTGTGTGAAATTAACATTGTGCTGTTTTCTAAGAGAAATCAACATCCTTGCCTTCACGCGTTAACGTGAAATCAGTATTTTTACCTATTTAGACCTGAAAACATTTTTGAGCTTATACGTTGCGTGAAATCAACATTTTGCTGTTTTCTAACTGAAATCAACAGCCTTCCCGTCACGGGTTAACATGAAATCAACATTTAACCTTTTTTTGACCTGAAATCGACATTTTTGAGCTTTTACGTTGCGTGAAATTGACATTTTGCTGCTTTCTAAGTGAAATCAACATCCTTGCCATCGCACGTTAACATGAGTCAACGTTTTAACCACTTTTGACCTGAAATCAACAAATTTGAGCTTATATAAGTTGCGTGAAATTGACATTTTGCTGGTTTCTAAGTAAAATCAAAGTCCTTGCGGTCGCAGCGGGCTGATCCTTTGTTATAATAAACCGAGGCGAGACTTCGACTTATAACAAAGGGTCGGCTCTGTTTATCATAACAAAGGCCCGGCTTCATTTATTTGAAGACCTCGGCAGGAAAAGGGCGCAAGGTATTTTAATCAAAAGTGAACTTTGTCGAAAACACTCCAAATTTCGCATGCAGTTTTGTTTAGGTATGTTTAACAATGTCCCGTAGTTTTTCCGCTAAGCTTTGCTTCGTTTTCGAGATATCGCGTATGCAGAAAAACCACTCGGTTTTCCTAGCGGCATCTTTATAAATGAAGCAAAAACCAGCGACAAAAATACAGGACCACGTTTTTCTATTACATTGAAGACCACATGCAAAAATTCAAGCCCTTTCGCGAAAATTTTTTTTTTCACCCAAATCGTCACTTAGCATGGTTTTGCACTCACCCCTTCAATTGATTGTTGATTGATTGATTGACTGACCGACCGACTGACCAACCAACCGACTGACCGACCGACCGACCGACCGACCGACCGACTGATTGCTTGATTGATTGTCTGATTTATTAATGATGGATTGTTGATTGATCGGATGTGGCAAGTTTAAACCCCTCTCTCTTCCTGTATTCCCCTCCCCTGTTCCACCTTCTGGTTCAGAGATAAACAAAAATTATTCTTGACTAGTTTCTCAGTGATTGTGATAAATTTCACCAATCTTGTGACTTACCTTTAAGTTCTAAGACTTTCATTTGGTGGTGAGACTGTTAAGGCATACATGTGTCTCCCTATTTGATGAAGTTCTTAATTCTCATCACCTGTTTGCTTGATAATGTATCTGTATTATTGGCAATTAAGGAGAAATCAGGTATTGGTCATGAATAACCTGGAGGCTCAATTTTTTTCCTTTAGAAAAATATCCAGGTGACCCTCCTTCCATCAGTTGTGTTACGGAAGACAATCAACCTGTTCATACAGAACTGGAATCACTGCTGTACAACAGTGCACAACAAAGCTGTGGGGAAGTCATGATTTACAATCTTGTAGAAGAAGCTAATGACTGGATAAAGAAACATGAATTTGCTGAGCAAACGACATCTCAAGGAGAGGAGAAGTCATGTGAAGATGTTGCCACCATATGTAAATTCTTCTTGGAAGGGAAATGTAGATTTGGAAACAAGTGCTTTAATAAGCATGAAGAACCAACAAGTGTTAACAGTGACACAAGAGATGGCTCATTGCACTCACAAATATCTGGTGAAGAGACTGAAAAATTGTCAACTCAAGCTAATGAAAAGCCAAACGGAGCTTCAAATGCTGCTAAGAGCTTGGGAAACAGAAATGCTGAAACAAAGGGGGCTGAAGGCTCTAAAAAGAAACCTCCAATGAAAACGGCAAGCGACGTCATATCCAGAATTCAATGGGATGAAGAGCTGTCACCAAAGGACTTTGTTGTTGGTTATTTGGATCGCTTTATTGGAATCATGGAAAAATCTTTCACAGACTTTTCATGGGAGGACCTTGCTTCTGTCGACCATTTTGTGGACCTTGCAATCCCCAGACACAGAATTCAGTACTTCAAGTATCGAGGTGAAATAGTGTGGGACAAAAGGGAACGCATCGATAGAGTCTTTGGTTCTACAGGTAGCAAGGAGACCATTTTAGATGTGAAAAAGAGAACTGGTAACAAACAGGACTCTGACGAAGGGCAGTCTACAACTGAGACTGATGGTGCAAGTTGTGTTGCTTCTGAACTTCCCAAGCCTGTGAAGGAAAAGAATGGCCCAAACTATTTTATTGCTGTGCAGATTTCAGATGAAGGCATAATTGACAGCATCATTAAGGTAGGTGCATTTGTAGCATAAATTGAAAAAATTGGATTGTTACAGCTGTAAGAACTTTCATTTTGTATTGAACTTACATGTTTCAGATAAAGCTAACATTAATTCGTGTTTGAAAATCATGTTACCCATTAATGAACCTACAGTCCTGGACATAAGTACTTGACACAAACAAACAAATAAACAAAAAACACTGAACAATTAAGAACATGTATGCAGCGCTTCACCAAAGATTGACAGTAACTATACCACAGAGTTCTGAACTCTTCCTATTGATTTTTTTGAAACTTTACAAGACACTGTACATGTACATGTACATAGTGTTGAACTCATCAGAGAGATCTCAAATTGTACATTGGCAAAACCTATCCAATAATAGTCTAACTTGTCCCCAGTCTTTCCCATCTTGCCATGCGTCTCCAATCTTAAGAGATGACTGGGGTTGAGTGAGGTTAAGTTATTTGTTAACATAATTATTAGCCTTACCTTAATTGTCTTTGTCTCCTGTGGGACATAAGGCAACAACAATCTCTGCCCATCTAGTCCATGTGAGTTTGCCTCACTAAGCTCAGCCATGACATTTCAGTGCCAAGCAATTTTTGGCCAACCAGGGTTTCTTTTGCCAGGCGATGTTCAATGCAAGGCAACCTTAGTTTACAAGCCTGAGTCATTTTCAGTACATGGTTCAGTGATGGGATTCATGAACATTCTTAGGGTTGTTGTAAATTATAGAAAGCTGAGGATGACAAGGGCTGAATATTACCGAACAATGATAAACTAATACCATAGGAAATGCAATACATTCAGCACTCAAAACAAGTGCCATCCAGTTGTCCAGGACAAACAGGTTTTCGCACCGGGCAAGTAACTTTTCATTCTCACTTGCCAAATGGGCAAGGGATTACGCAAGTCATCTGCCAACTAAATAAGAGAAAGGTAAACTACGAACTGCTGAGGGCAAGCTAGATTTGAGAGCTACTTGTCCGGAAGGTGAGCTGTAATTAAAGTCTGATACATGACTGCTGTGATAGCCACGCCCTAATGTTCATGACTTTGTCTTGGCAGATTCAAAATACCATCCAAGTTGAGCTTGGTCAAGAAGCAAAGTATGAGCTGATTCCAAAAGAACGTCTACACATAACCCTGCTGATGTTAACTTTACACACTGAAGATCATGTAGCCACTGCCAAGAGTATTCTCAAGTCAGTCCAACCCTTGTTGGTGTCCATTCTTCCACCCAGCCACAAACTGCATTTTAATGGCCTTGGGCAGTTCTACAACAGAATCTTGTATGCCAAAGTTGAAACTGATGCAGCTCTGTCAAAACTTGTCCAGGCTCTAAAATATAAGTTCAACAAAGCTGGGATAAGTTTAGAAGGAAACAGAGATGTGTTTGTGCCTCACCTGACCATCATGAGATGTGCGTCGAGGGATTTGTTAAGTATTGGACACGTGCAAGAAAGGTTGTCTGATTTGATGAAAGCTAACCATGACGTTGGAGAAGAATGTGTAGAATCCCTAATTCTGGTCTCTAGGTTTCTCCCAAAAGACATTGATGGAACTCACCACAAGGTGTCGACAGTGGAAAACTCCTTGAAAGCGCTGTCTTCTACCCTGCCAAGAAAACTGTGCCAATATGTAGATCATTTGTTTGAAAGTGAGAAACTTTGCGAACAAGAAAGGAACGACATTCAAGCACTGTTTCAGTCTGGAGATGCTGCTGAGCTGGACAAAGGGCTATCAAGATTGGTGCAACTAAACAATCCATCTCAAGATAGAACGGTTCTGATAATGAGAGGCATTCCAGGAAGTGGAAAAACACATCTTGTCGAGAACTCAGTGGAAGCCACAGGCCGGAGTGGATACACATACTGCAGTGCCAGGCAGCTGTTTCACAAGACGGGTAATTTAGCCCCAGATCCCTCTGAACTGAATATTGCCGAGGCATACTGCCGCTCGTGTTTCCTGGACGCCATGACAAACTTATGCCCCTTTGTTGTTGTCGATGGCATTCACTCCAAGTGTTGGGAGTACGCTATCTACAAGTTTCTCGCTCGAGCATTTGGTTATGCCTGCCACGTGCTAGAGATTCGAGTGACACAGCCAGAAGACATCAAGTTATGTCAACAAAACGGCAGCTCTGGAACACAGCTGGAGCAGCTGCTTGAAGATGTTCAGGATTGGGAGGAAGATCCTGAAGCCACTGTGATAGAGCCCTGGTTCAGGAAACCAGACACATTGAAATACACTGAGTCAGTGTCCCTTGAACTACTTTTGGACGCTTCATGAATAGTTTCGAATTGGAAACTTTATATCTCATACGTGTTTTAAAATTCGTTGTGCATCACTCACACGTTTGACAATTTACAAATACGGCCACTTACACTCTTACAGTACAATAGAGCTACTTACACTACTTACAATGCTAGTACAGCTACTTACACCACTTACAATGCTCGTACAGCTACTTACACCACTAACAATGCTAGTACAGCTACTTACACCACTTACAACGCTAGTACAGCTACTTACACCACTTGAAAAATAGTACAGTAACCTGCTTAAATAAACTATGTATGCATGTATGTGTATGTACACTACTTCCTATTTTAAAACAGTTACCACTCCATTTACAATTCACAATACCACTACTTACAATACTGATACATTTACTTACACATTTATATCCCACACTTGATGTAAGAAAAACGAGTACAGTCGAACCTCTTCATACAGACACCTCTCTAATACAGACACCTCTCTAATACGGACACCTCTCTAATACGGACACCTCTCTAATACGGACACCTCTCTAATACGGACACCTCTCTAATACGGACACCTCTCTAATACGGACACCTCTCTAATACGGACACCTCTCTAATACGGACACCTCTCTAATACGGACTCCTCTCTAATACGGACTCCTCTCTAATACGGACACCTCTCTAATACGGACACCTCTCTAATACGGACAGTTTCCTATGTACCGAAAAAGTCTGATACATTTCTTCTACAAAAAACCTCTATAATACGGACCCTCTCTAAAATGGACAACGAACACTAAATCTCGGCCCTAGGGAGCAAATTCATACAAATGTAACCTCGTTATTACGGACACTCCGTGACCCAGGTGTCGATAATTTGCGGTATGTACCATTTCCTGTCCAAAATTCGTAAGTACAGCATGTAACTGAGAAGAACAATAAAGTTAATCAATTTTGATTCAGTCATTCACAAGACACCCACTTTTAGGCCTGATTGTGGTCACTAAACACTCCAAACCATCATAGTGACCTCTCGATACAGACACCGCTCTAATACGGACAGTTCACTCTGTCCCTTCCGTGTCCGTATTAGAGAGGTTCGACTGTATCCTAAAGCCACGATTAGACAGAAGCAGAAGTAAATCACCTCTTCGAGGTGATATGCTTCTGACAGAAGGCAACAATATCCATATGAAAATTCTATCCACCCTACAGCCCCACAACTTTTTCAAACATATCAAACATAAACATGTGAATGTCATCTGAGCTACACCTTCCTTGTTTCCTTGGAAGAAACTCGCCCAAATGCGACCTGTAAAAAGTTATTTATCTGAAACAGTTACAAAACGACCAATGTCATACCGTGACATCCCAAAGAATTACCTCTTATCCTTCAGTGAACTCCCCCCGCCCCCCTCCCCCACTCCTGCCTAGATGTAAGTCATCTTAGCCCCAGTACGTTTTGTTCACGTTGTAATTACAAGGACGCCTTTCTGTTAAGGCATCAAGAAAGAAAGAAAAGTAAATAAAAGAAAAGAAAGAAAAGAAAAGAATAAAATGTTCATTGAATAATGTGGTCATTGTATTTTTAAACATCGAAAGTCTTATCTTAAATAATTTTGAGACGAGTGCACATCTTCAATTACTGCCTTGATGACAGAAATCTTTTTCCCAGGGATATCCGCCGATTGAGATCAAGAATTATTTGACAAAAGTTTTCCTCACGGAAAAGGAAAACTTAAACATTTTCCTTGACAATTGTTTTGGCAGCTCAAGGATAGAAAACAAATTTGAGATGTAGTGGCCATGCTGTACATTGAGCAAACAAAACGCCATCACTATGGCAGGAAATGTCCTTAATTAGCCTCTAACAGGCGTTAAGTTAGTTGGGACGCAGCACAATAAACGGCGAGCGAAAAGAGGAGAGAGAGACTTGGTGCGCATGCGAGAATCGAAGTCCCAAGTAACTGAACGCCTGGAAGAGACCAGTTCTAAATCACAAACACAACCTGTTTACATCTTCGCATGCAGAATACTACTGTAGTGTTCTCGTCCCGAGAACCATTCGTTTTAAAAGAACCGAGCTCTGGAAGAAGAATGGCTCATTTGCAATGCCATACACTTCTTGCAGGGGTACGCTAAGAACGTGTTCCTTCTGCGTTTTCATCACCTGCATATCGAAAATATGCATTTGATGTAAAACAAGGAGCTTGGTTTCAAGCGCATGCGCTGATTATCTATAGCACAACTTTTAGCACAACATCAAGTCTCTTACCCAGAGCCCGCGTCCTCTTTGACCAGCGGTCGGGAAATTATCGATGGTCTGCGGGGACGCGGGCTTAGGGTAAAAGAGTTGTTTTGCACTCAATATATGCAGCTTTCCTCCCCAAAAATATGAAGTATGAGTTACATTATCTGATAACATAGAACCGATTTGGATCGTGATTGATTTCAGGAAAGATCATATTGATCCCCAAAGTATGGATAACCATATGCGTGGGGAAAAGTCACCTTTTTCCGTTCCATTAGTTACAAATTTTAAAAGGATTTTGCGGGATAATTCCAACGTTTTCCGTCTGGTGAAGTTTTGAGAGAATTATTGATAATCATAAATAATGAATGACATCCCTTCCTTAAAGTGCACCTAACCCCAAAATTTTTTTTTCGCTAAAACAAATCTAGACTTTATTTGAAGCATTTGGGCGAAGAAATTTTTGAATTTGGTTGAATCCTCGATTTTCTATGCCCTTTCAAAGTCGCGATTAAGTGTTTCACGACCGCGTTTTAGGGAGTCTGGGGCGGCGGTACCTGATGACGTCTACCCAGGAACCAAACACAATAGCGCCTCAGTCAACTCACTGTATTTGCTCGAGAAAATAGAATGCAAAACTAATCGTTCCGATGTATTTTGGGACTAAAACGTCCAAGTTTTGTCTCAGAATCATTTCTTTTTCGTCACTGGAGTCAGAGTTAAGTTTCGATTCGGAAGGCTCCGAAATAAACTTCGATCGAGCACGTTCGACAACTGTGAACTCACTGCTTAGAGCTTTGAGAACAATTTGCAATATTTCAAGCGACGACGGGGAAGACGTCTTTGCGGACGAGCTGCTTGTATATTAGGAATGGAAAGCTAGATACGAAGTGGAGGAGCAGGCAAACGAACAGCAGGAAAGAAAACTCAAGGACTGCTTTGGATGGTAATTTCGTCAACTAAATATAAGATTCCCACGCGTGTTTATAGCCCGTTTACATTTGTCCTTACCGAGAATGTATTTTGTCAAGGTTCTGTTAAATCCAGTTTGTGTTTTACTTTCAGTTGAATGCTTCATGTTTATAAGAGCGACGTACGTGTTGCAGTTTTCGAGACTTGATGACCTCCAAAACATTGGCTTCGATCGATTGAAAATCGTATTGTTTGGACCTGTATTTTTGAAGCTGCGGGAAGCAAGGCGGAAGGAAACATTTCATACAATTACCGATTTCACATTGTCACGCGTTTTAAGTCGTAACTCCAAATAACCAATGTAAATTGTTCTCAAAGTTTGCAGTGAAATTCGTCGGATAAGCGAAAAGGATGTCTTCCCTAAGCGGTCCGCAGATAATGTTACGCGGTCATATTTTCGACGCTATTGCACAGAATCTTTGTCACACTGCTGATTTCCAAACCTTCGAAAAACTCTGTGAGTCTAACAATTTTGTTACCATGTAATTCTAGAGGATTAATCTTCGACTTTCATCTAAATCGAAAGAGAAATAAGTGTTGGTTGGCGGCGTACAGTTGCGATCTATTTACGTATCAGTATAACGCTTCTTGATCATGACCGGATCACACAACTTTGCCGGTTATGTTGTAAATACTGCGGGATTGGAAGATATAGGTTGTCGGTGGTATTTCTACAAATTGCTGGTTAGCTTTAAGCAGAAAATTTATGAAAACAGCGTTCGAAAGTCTGCGGAACAAATTCCAGTGAGAGTTCTTCAATGGTTCTCACAGATTCAGTTCGCTTGTTTCGGTTCGACAAAATCAACCATCGTTTACGTCTTTATTGCACCATTAGCCGATCATCGCCAGTAAATTGTACAGTATACCTTTCTTTAAATCTGGAATATTGCTGCAACAGCCGATAGCACCTCTGGAAGGCGTTTCTGCGCACTTTTCGAATGTGTATTGCACCATCCTGGAGGAGATGAGAGGAAATGAGATATCCAACCTTCCTGGGTAGACGTCACAATAGCCGCTGGACCCATTCTCCTCAAACTCGGTCGGGAAACAAAATGGCGGTGTTTTGGAGCTATTTTCGAGATTTCGTCGTGGCACAGAAAATCGAGGATTTAACGGAATCCAAAAATTTTTTCGCAGAACTATTTCAAATAATAAGTAGATTCGTTCTAGCGAAAAAAATTTTTTGGGGTTAGGTGCACTTTAAGGCGTAACTTTGTTGCTGTCTAGTTACACAGTAAATTGCTTCAAAAAAAAATTGTAGTCGTTCAGGGACGAACGTTTCGAAAATATTGGTTTAAAGTTGCAAGTACAATACGAACAATGCAAACTTCGCCGAGTCATTTAGAGCTTTCTTGTCTCTAAATTTTCTTTTTTCTGAGCGCATTTACGATGCTCGGTGGCATTAACTTATGAATTACTTATCCCTCTAAATACAATAGTAGATCTATCTTACGCCGCCTTATTTTTTGAATAGAAATGCCGAACTCTGATCGCTTTGTATAGAATGTTTTTACGACAATTCATAAATATGCTTTCGGGAATTCTGTAAAGTAAGTTACATAGCAGCTGTTTTTTTTTTACAAACATGGTTTGTTTGGTAAAGTTTTGAATAAAGAGCAGATCGGCTAGAACCTTATCGTGTGTTTCCGGCAGCTTTATTATCTCTCACATTTTCATGGATGTGTAAAAATAAAGACCAACTCGTCATGTTTATCCGAAATTTGCTCGAATTGGTCAAATGGTATCATATTATTTGAGTCTTCGTGGCGCCAGGTTAAAGCTGCAAACATGTGAATGCAACATATCAAGCAATTGGTGAGGTTTGCAACCTTATAATTTGCTCATTTCAAACCTTGGGCTTGTATTTGCTTTGTAAGAAAAATGCTTGGGTTTTAGATTTGTGAAGGATGCTGCGCCTAAAGAACTCGGAAAGAATTTGGGTGTCCACGGGAACAGCACATGACAAAGCTCTCTAAACGATATGAAAGACACAACAAATTCTGTAGTCTTTAATGAACATTGCAAGTTTCGTAGTAAACTGCAACGATATACAACAGAAAGGCAAGTTCTCAAGTTATATGTCTTATATCTTGTTTTAGGTAAATCTCAGTGAATATGTACATGGAAAAGGGGTTATAATCACAATTTTTTCGCGTCTGAGATATGGGGGAGTTATTTTCCGATTAGGGGAAAGATTATTTCTCCGCTACAAACAATTCTTCTTTTCTCATAAATTATGCTTGGAAACTTGCTTTATCCCTTTGTTTGTTGGTTACGTAATATACCCTGAGGTACGTAATTTAAAACAAAGGGAAATGTTCCCTTCTTTCCACAGAGATATAATAACAAATGTTCGTGTCCAGTAACACGAGACAAAAAAGCTATGGAGACACTCATCTAAACAGTTGCTTGAGTTTGGTCAAGTGTTTCCTAACCACAAGGAAAAAAAAGAAAGTTTCCTATTTCATGCGTGAAATTTATGCCCTAAAAGAATTTAGTGCAATTTTATGCTTCCAAACGTTTTCGTCCAATGACAGAACGTGTTATTTCTTCTTTATTTCACATATTAAAATATATGAAGTTATTGAAATATTTGCACGCGTAGCTTCGCAAAAAGCCAGACTATACGCAAATTAACATCACGACAAAAAAGTTTATTTTCGCTACTATATTGCGCTCTCGGTGATGGCACAGTGATCTGTTAGAAATTATCATATAATAAGAGACCTTGAGGTAGGTAAATAAACGAGACAATAACTGTCAGAAGAAAAAATGATTTACTACCACACTACAGAGAACATCCAAATTATGATTGTGGAAATGACAAACAAATGCGAGGATGAATAAAAGAAGCTGCACCGTATCTTTATTTTATTACAATATATTCAAGCAAGAAGTGTCAAGAAAAGATGCTATCATAGTGGAGAACTGAATATTGCTTAATTTTTCCAAAGACTAAACTAAAGCCAAAATACTGATGTGACGAATAGATTTCGAAGTGTACTTTGCAGTTTTTACCTTTCCTTAAAAAAACCCGAACACAGTCTCGTGTATATAGCTTGAGTATAAAAGGCTAAATAAATAAGACTCTATTTAAACCACCTCCGTTGTATTTAAACTGCGGTTTTGCGTTTGGAATTGGCTGTTTTCTCTGAGGCGTTGTGTAGTTAAATTTAATGACGTTCTCAAATTCATCGCCAATGACAATAAAACCGCTTATTTCCAAATTATTAGGATGTTTTTTTTTTCCTTTTCTTGGAAGTTGGGGTGCTTCTGTTATCATTAATTCGGGTTTGGAGGCGTTGGCAATCCTTACATGTTTACCAAAAAAAGAGCTGCGGTGTTCGTCTATTCGTGGAGATGCGCTGTTTTCATGCATATGATAAACACTGTTTCCAAAACACATTAGCTGTTGTCTTTCTAATTCTCCCGGTTGTCCACTCAGCCTTCGTTATTAAGTGAGGATTCTAGGCCATTCAATCCGGGGACAGATGGTCGAGGGCATTTATTTTCACGTCAAAGATAATGACAATTTAAATACGAGGAGCTGCCATTCACTCAGAAAACTCGCGCGCGGGCAAACCGCTTATTAACTCGACACAAGAAGAAGGAAAACATTCTTCTGACGGGTCGCAACAAATACATGATGAATTCTTCAAGCGTTCTTGCTCGAAGCGTCAACGTTTCGAACGTTATCGCGCTAAATGCGTCTTTAAGCACTTCGAAGGGTTTAACTTTAAACTTAACGGCGCAATCTACGACAAACAAAAGCATTTCCGCAGAAGGATTCGACCGACTTGCTATCGTCCAAATGATGTGTTTCCCTATCATCACTGCTGCAGGATTGATAGGCAATACTCTGATTTGCTTGGCTGTTTTCAAAAGACGCCGTCTCCGTATAACCGACGTCTTCATCCTCAACTTAGCTGCAACTGACTTGGCGACCTGTGTGATTAGTATTCCATTTGACTTTGTGGAGATTTTAATGAAACAGTGGCCTTTTGGCAACGTGCTTTGTAAAACTGTCTACCCGCTGCAGACCATCCTGATGGCGGTCTCGGTGTACACCCTGCTTTTCATGAGCTGGGAGAGGCACCGCTCCGTTATGCCACCGTTAAAGCCAAAACTGAAAGCAAAGCGGGCGGTTGCAGTCGTGTTTTTCTTGTGGATCGCGAGTATTAGCTTAGTCGGTCCGTATATCGCAATTCTCCGGGTTGAAAAGGCCGATGGAAGGACGGAATGCAGTGAGAGCTGGCCACAGGCATATCACCCTAAAGTGTTCACCTTGGCTGTTTTCATAGCGTTATACGTGCTGCCGCTATTTGTCATCACCGCCAACTACATCAGAATCAGTCAGAAGCTTTGGAGGGACATACAGAGGATGCAGAAGGCGATTGGCGAGAAAAATGGCAACAGTAAAAAGCCACTAACACAAGCAAGAGCGCAGCGAAACATGCGAATTGTTAGGATATTTATCCTTGTGGTGATTGCCTTTTCGTTGTGCATGCTACCAAACCATATCATGTGGATATGGTATGATTTTGGCGCGGGAAGGGAGTACGAGAACTTTAATACCATCATCGTCTTCTGTTTTATCCTGGTGTACTCCAACTCTGCCATCAATCCCTTCATATTTGTGTTCCTTCACAGGCGTTACTGCAAAGGCATGTTCAATTCTTGTAGCGCGCTTAAGGCGTTTGCATCTTCGTGTTTAAAATCGGAGGTGATTCGCGACAATAACTGCAACAGAAAGGGTCACGGCACTACGCGGAGAAAAAAGAAAATACAGAAGAAAAACCGCAAGCCGTACACGATGCAAGTCGAATCGCCTCACAAACTTTACACGGCGAGAAAGGAGTTCTGGAATAATTATTGGCGCCACGAACTCATTCCAAAATACGAAGCGAGGCGTGATTGCGTGGCGTACAGAAACGTGCGAAACAGTTTTCGGCAATTTAAGGATGCGGAAGATGTTAACGAGGGCGATGACGGTTATGTCGCGCCTCTAGCAACACGAAAAGTCAAGGTAAACTTCGGTGAAGTTGTTCATATTGATGAGCAAAGGCTTCTGCGGCAACCAGCGGGCGAAACGATAATATAGATGACGTTTCAAAATGGATGGAAAAATCAATGATTTTAACTGATCGTTCGCTCTTTAAAGCAAATAAGACGAAAAAAGATAAGAGAGAATGAAAAAAAAAAAAAGAAAAAAAAAAAGAGCGTATTGTGTAAAGTTACTTAGTAAACCGAAGACAAATTTAGTGCAATTTTGTTTCGATTTCTGAATAAACTGAAATTCTATTGACGCGGAGAAGTATTAAGTTTATTTGTTAGGCAGCGCACAAAGACACACACGGAATATAAAAAAAACATCTGTACCATTGCTGAGACTGATCAATAATCCGCGACAACGAAAAACATAGCTTTGTATGCTTTTCAGAAGACGCACAAAAAGCTTTTCTTCTTCAGCAAAGGTTTGTTTCATTTTTGAGAATGCTAAGCGCCGCTTGGTTCAAGAGCCCGGGCTAATCTTCGTCGTAAAATAAGATTTTCCCATTGTTCGAGTCTCACTCTACCTCCCTAGCGGCGTGTCTTTGTTTCTTTAATACACAACCGCCGCGCTTCGAGCTGTTAAGTGCTAATACAATGTTGAAAATAAAAAAGATAAAAAATGACGCCAAGGAGTTTAGTGTTATGAGTTTTACTTTAACAAGAGAAATTGGAAACGCTAGTGATCCGATGCGACACTGTGGCACCCACAACAATAAATATTGATTAATTGCATTCGACTTTGACGAACTCCCAGCGCAAAAAGCGCTTAAAAAAAATCAAACTCTCAAAGTTGTAGAGCAGTTCGACCTATTGAATGGTGTCAAATTAGTAAATGTTTACACAGAACGTTTGTCTTTAAAGGTCTGTTCTGCATAGCACCTAGAGAGGAGGAAATCGGAAGTATCTTTTTTTTTCTTTTTTTCACTGATCTAGGTCACGTACTGTTTTTTCAGTATAGCACAAGAACTTCCTATCTCATAAGTTTTTCGGCGTCTTATAGCTTAATTGCTTGCCAGACTCATAAATTGTTTCTCTTTGCGAAAATAGAGCCAAAATTAAAGCAGTACTTTACATATTATTTTTCTTTGTAAACTGTGATATCATTAAGACAAATGTTTACAATTGCTTTTCCTGTTTTTAAATCGCGAAATGGATAAAATAAAACTACCGCGCGAGAACGGACGTCAAGTTTTCCATCGGCTCTCGATCAACCGTCTGTTATTTCAATTCAAGACCATTTCCATCTCTCCTTAGCCTACGTTTAAAAGAAAACTTTTTGTGAACAACTCCAAACAGAACGTGGAGCTTGGAGTGGGTTTCTTTATTACTGCATTTCCCAGTGTCTTTGCGAATTACATAATAGCATTTAATATGAAAAAAATGTCCAGTATTTTCTTTGCCGTTGCAGTCATGAAATGTTAGATCCACACGCGGCGCGACATACAAATGCATCAAAATTTTATCTTCGTACCGGAAAAATAAAACGAGCTTTTGAAATATGTCTCTTTACATCCGATCCTAGTGCCCTCCTTGTCCGCAAGGGTGAACAACACGTTCGCATTCGGTAAACCGGGTCGCAGATTAACATGAACGTTCAAATGATAGCTGTTGGAAGTTTATTAATAGTTTGGGTTGAGTTACTTGCAATTGCAAATAGACATCAGTAATTTACAACGAGTGCATGTCGAAAAAAAGGCACGTTAGCTAAAGGAAAGACACGCTATCGCATCAGATAAAAACTCTTCTATGTTTTTCTTGGTTTGCCTATGAACTAGCTGTTGAAACATGTCTCTTTGCATCCGATCGTCCTTACCCGCAAAACATAGCAGAGATGACAGTTTTAAAAGTACATTCTGACTGTGTCAGTACAGCAACGTGATCAACGCTGAATAATGATTGATAAATGTAAATTAATTAACATCATTTGCAAAGGTTGTAAGGTAGAAGACTGAGTTGCAATTAATTAACGTCGACACGATAATTTCAAAACATCCCTCATTATAGTAGACAAAAATAATCTCGTTTTCAATTCCAAAAGACAAAGCTTATAAAGCTACATGATCACGCGAGCTATAAATCAAGCTCTGAAACACTCCTCGAAATTTTATATATGATTTTCCCTGCCCTCTCTCAGATTGACAGCACATCTCAAGCAAAAGGTCATGGTATCTTCAGTCTTGGTAATAGTAAAAATAAAAAAATGGTTTCTTCGAAAAACCATTATCAAACTCCAGATCAGACCGTTCCTTAAGTATTTCAGACCGAATTGTTAACATTAATATAAACGGTCGAACCACCACTTTCTGTCGCCGCTCGTATCTATGTAGCATATTTTGGAACTACCACCCTCTTCTGGGAATATTCAAACTTTTAAGTGATGATGGCCCTACTGGTTGTGTACTAAGTTTCTCTCAGGGCGGTTTCTTGTCATATTGAGAACGAATATGCATAGCTACGGCTGTATGTACAAAGGTCATGTGTCAAAGAATACTCATTCTGGTTCGTTTTTTTTTTTTTTTTTTTTTCCCATAAATCTTCTCCAATTTCCTTGGAGACCAAAATTGAGCTGTTTTTCTTTTCTTCTTCTTCTTCTTAAAATAGAATCTTTGAAAGATTTGACCCTTTTTTTTTTCAATGGTCAAGTCAAGTCTGAAATACGTAAAGTATGGTCGACCACATATTTATATTGTCTGAGCCTTTGATGCCTAAAATGATTGTACGGCGGGAGCTTTGCTTTCACTCTGCATTCGTGAAATTTATTCACTCATCTATTTCTCGAAATGTGTAAAAACTTGGACTTTGAATATGTCTTTGAACACATAAAATACCGTAGTTAGGTTGATGCGTGGGTGTAAAAGCGTTATCTGAGTGGAGCCTGTGTAAAATAGCGACATGCATGCGGTGTACACTTTGTAGCCGATATTGGCCAGATCGAGATTGGCAAATTGATCTATAAGAAGACAAAACATCTTGAAGATAAATTCAGTTAAGAAGGACAGTTTCCGCTGCGCTTGTTGTATTTATAGATGAATGTATCTTTAGATCAAATTTGACTTGTTTGTTCGTTATCGCGTTAGTTATAAACATGTTCGCAGACTTGATGAGCTGCATGAACAAGAAACAGTGAAATGTGTTTTCCACGCTCCATTTTTTTGCTCCCTTTACGACCCGTTCACACTACGCCGGAGGAATTTGAAAACTGAGGTTTCACTCCGAAAATGCATCAAATGTTTTCCGTGCACACTTCGCCGGAGGATTTGAAAACTGAGGTTTCACTATCACGTGAAAACAGCCCAAACATGATTATTGGGATCTTATCGTTTTCGAAAAGCACCGTTTTCAAAATGTTTTCCGTTCACACGAAAACGCAAAGCCAGCGTTTTCAAAATCCTCCAGCCTGAAGAGAGTTATCGAAAAGCTGAGTTTCGTGACGGATTAGTGTAAAAGGTTGGCCTAACCGTAGAAATAAAGCTGCGTTTTCAAATTTCTCCGGCGTAGTGCGGACAAGGCCTAATAAATCCACCATGCGCTATTGATGTTAAGAACGATTTTGCATTGTCCACTTCATCCACATGTCAGCATGAGCAGGTATATATTCACATTAATTAAGGCAAAAAGAAAAAAGAAAAATTGAAGCCTTGGAGCCGACTGGCTCGTAGCTACCGGAGCTTATCCCGGTTTCTGTAGCATGAAGCGGCTAGGAGTATTTCTACTTCCCCTGGACGGGATGCTAGTCCATCGCAGGTCAAAGGTAAGCATTGCATTCTTGCAGCATTATAGTAGACAGTGGTACAATTTTATATGAGTTGCTGTAGGGACTTTACATGAAATAAAAGGCATGGCAACTGAGTTAAATAAGTCCGGATATATCTACGCGCGCGACAAGCATGCCTGGGGGGTGAGGGGGAACCATTACAAACTAATAAAAGTTGCTTTAATAGCTGTGTATAATCGAGCACTCAAACATAATTTTGGTATAGATATTAAAGTGTTACGATGATTTTCTGAAAAGTGTCTCAATTTTTCAAGCATTTGCCCTCTAGCAGAGCAGATGCCGCTAATTTGAATTATAATTTGAAAATCGTTACGGCGGCTGTCGCGAATAAGGCTTATTAATAAAATACTTTCTCATAAAAATCTTTTGAATTCACATCTGGCCATGAATATTGTAGCTTTGATCCACCGACGTTAGTTATAAACAATGTCCGCTTATGTAAGGTCTTTATTAACGAAAGAAGGAATATTTCCCCCTATTTTTCGTCTATAAATGCTTGAGGGTTCAACATAGGTTTGGCAGGATGCGGGAAGGAAGTAAAATTGGAGGCGGGATGCGGGTTGAGAGGAATTTTCATAGCTGGATGCGGGGTGAAAATACTTCAGCGGAAACGGGATTTGCTCATTGTGTAAGACGGGAAGCGGGATGGAGAATAGAAAATCGCAGTTTACGGACGTTACGTGGAGAGTTGCGATTCTAACCAGGCGGGATTGGGATAAACATTCTGAGTGGGGCGGGATGGCGGGATTAAATCAAGAACAGAAGCGGAAGCTCTTATTTGCCATGTCCCAGTCGAAGGAAAAATATACCTTTTATCGGTCGGAAATCGCCTCCCTTTAGACACTAAGCAACATTTCCCACTGGTTTATAATGAAATAAAACAATCCGAATACTTTTTTCAAATTAAGACGCTTGTTTTTGTTATTTCTCCGCTAACAGTTACATTTCATGCAGTGTTCAGTCTGAACACTGCTTCCAAGGCACCTTTTCCCGCCATACTTTGGGGGTGGATCGTCGCAAAATCTCGATCTGGTACGCAGGCCAGGTCCACAAGTCGTTCCACAGGAAGACCAAGCAGTCCAACGACCCCAGTGACCTTGTACCGGAGCTGAAACAAACATTTATTGATCGATTTACTGAGATACCGAAGTTGCTTTTAATTTTTCCGCAAAATGTAACACATAACAAGAATGTAGATCACAGAAATTTGATAAAAGAAGCTTTTCACTAAAGGAATAGTCCATGGGCCAGGACCCTGAAAAGAGCCATTTGGTACCAAAACGAGGGACAAATTCTAACACTTATTTTTAACAACATTGATTCCTCCAGGTTATTTTGGTGTATGATAACCATGCCAAATGAGTAGCTTTACTAGGATTATCACGTGATTAAATGACGTCACTCGGTTTGGCCGAATAAGCGGTATTGGCAAAAAGATGCCTAATAACAGTTAAATGCAAACCTGAAAATGTTACATACATTGATTTTTGGTTATTGCAAACTTCAAACGCAGTTTTCAGACCTAATTCCAATAACTTATATATGACTTAAAGGTATTATCCCTGAATGGTTTCCATGGCAACACTTGTCAAATTATAAATATGAACAATAAGACGGAAAATGTGAAAAAAAAGAAAGTGCTCGTGTAAATTGCATTAGTTACTTTCGAACGCTCGTTCTAAACTACATTGACTCATCTTGCTTAGTTTGGTATATGATAAGCATGTCAAATGAGTGGCTATACCAGGCTTATCACGTGATCAATTGCAAATGACTCGGTTGGGCTGAACAAATAGAACTGGTACAAATGTGATTACTACGGTCAAATACAAGCAAATGCAAATACAGTCATTTTACATACACTGGCTTTTAGTTATTGAAAATCTCAAACGTTTGCAGAGCTTATGTCAACAACTTATTTTTAACTTAAAGAAATTGTTCCTGGATGGTTTCCATGGCTAAACTTGCCAAATGTTAAATATGAATAATTATTCAGGATATAAGAAACTGCTTGTACGTCTTCTTCTCTGTTATCTGAGACAAACTCCTTGATAGAATCTTCACATCTGTTGTCATAGTCTAGTAGCTTGCACACATCCGTGCACTTCAAGCCATTTGCCAGGCAACTGGAGGTAGGAAGTTGACATGACCTTGTACACGGGCAAGACAGTAGTTCTAGCACGGCTGTAGAGGCTGGGTCACCGTTCATCCAGTCAATAGCAAAGTGATCACCGTCTTCGCGCCAGCCAAAACCAATGGGGGTCGTGTCCCTTGGCAGCTTCTTGGCGCAGAATAACCAGTACCTCAGCTCATTAATGTTATCAGTTCCTGGTTGAGAGCAGTAGAGCTTACATGTAAATTCTTGAAGGTTCCGAAAAAGCATATCTGATAGAACCTATTCCATCTCCAGGTGCTTAAGCATTTCTTGGTAAGATGTGTGTTGTTTGACAAGTCGTAGGGCTGTTATCTTTTCCCTTCCAGCGAAGGCACTCACTGTGTCACAACCAGTGAAAGCATGCATACCAATTAGGCATTTGCAAAGTTCTTCTCCTACGGCTGCCACCACACTGTAGATATTGACATATCTAGTTCTTGTCTGCGCTCCACACTTGACATACATGGATGCCGAATAAAGCAATTAAACGCCAGGCAAAGCAAGAATACGTCTGTATCTTCTGATGCCACAACCACCGCCTTGTAGCCTGATTTAGCTGATGAGCTGCATGTAAAATAAGCCTGGTATCAGCTTCTTCCTGTGTGGAGTTGAGCCCTTCAACTATATTGGCAGCTTGTGAGGTAATCTCGTAACAGTCACTTTCGCACGAAAAGTGACCTTGCCTGTCAACTTTGTTCTGTATTAATCCCGTCTCCACCCCTTTGCCATAAATTCTGTGAAGGCCTTTTTTATTACTTGGATTCAAAAGGAATTTTCTCCACTGCTGCACCTTGTGTTCGGATGCGTCCGCATGTAGTCGCACTAAGACCCTTAAAAGGTTTTTTCTTCGTGCGTTTTCAACAGCTTTTTGGTGGGTAACTTCTACAAATCTTCTAGAACGAGGACCGCAACCATTTTCTGCATTGTAAATGGGAAGATTTTCTGCATCCAGTGCCTCGACACTCCTCTTTTTGGTCTGAACTATCTGCGTTGCTGGTTCCGGGGGAAGTTGCGGTCCGAAATGCCTGGCCTGCACGGCTATTCCATTTGCTCTATGCGATGTTCCTTCACCCGATAACGTTTCTTCTAACTAGGCGGTCAATATTAACCCGTGCCAAAGTAGTGCCAACATGACGCTGGATGTTATCTGGCAATGGGATTTCACTTGTTGATGTCATTTTCATAAGACACAGTGCAGTGTTGATTTCTTAAAGGTGAGAATAGACGATTCCGTGGCCGCAACGATTAAGCATTTGGGTGAGTACTAGTTCAACGTTATCTGTCAGGGTCTTCACAGCTTAGGGAAGATGGATCTGTTTGGATGACTTAATCTTTCCTCTGCTCACTCCAAACATCAGATCTTGGGCGAAGGATTTCATGAACCTCTGCACTCTTGGATGACAGTTTTTATCTGGCCACTCTTTTTTTCCAGTCAGATATACACTTAGGTTTGGCACCGAAAAGTGGTCTGGCCCATGGACTGTTCTAACAAATGCTAGCAACTAGTTTTATAAGAAATTTCGGAGATACGACACACATACATTGTTTCTTACGAAACAAAGAGGATTGTCTATCCTAGGAGAGGATTAACACCTTATATCACCTCAATATTCACAAACAATTTACATCAAAGGAGGCTAAGAGGATAGTTTGAACAAACACCAGGGTGTTCGAAGTCCGAATAAGCTAACCCAGAATTCGAGAGAGGTTTGATTTCAGTTTTGTAACTTTTCAGTGAGGTTTTCTTTTTATATTGATTATCCTTCAGTTTTGAATCTCAAACCACACAAAACATAACAAGTGAAAAACATTTTTATGCAAGAAAAATTAAAACTTCAGTTAGCTTTTAATCCTGGGTTAGCATTAATCGGCTTTCGAAAAACCCGGCCTTGCGACGAATAATCTTAACACTTTATGCTCCCATAAAAAGGCATCTGTTTTTCCACTTTCACATATTGCAATTAATTGATGCTATTGCGATCAAAATGCCATGATTGGTGATTATTATAAAATCTCAAAAAACAGTGAATGAACAACAATGAGTCGGACCCCATTTTACGGGCCCCTCGTTATTACAGGGAAAATGGCTTTGATCTCCCGCTGATACAGGTTAACCAACTAATCGCGAACGTCTCTAAAATTCGGAAACCTTTTGCCCAAAAAAGGAATCATTGTTAAAAATCTCCCAAATAATCCAAATCGTAATTAACTGATAAGGCGGCGCAAAACTTTGTTTTCAGTTCGGCAGCTGAAAACAAAATTTTAATTAAAATTCACAAATTAATCATGAATCAAGCGCCCGACATATTAACTGAGGCATCAACAAACTAGCCAAAAGTTAAAAAAAATTAAAAATGACATATGTCTATGACTTAAAAATTTCAACTTGCCGCTGACCCCGACGGGGAGGGGGGGGGGGGTTACTCCCAGAAAAATTGGGTGGGGGTGTGCGGCCCGCCTCCCAAAACCCTTACCCTATTTATCACCAAAATCTGCGATATTCCCTACCCTACTTATGACCTGACCAAAAATTCGAAACCCTATTCATGACCTGACCCTAAAATCAAAACCCTGTTTCAGACCTGCGTTAAAATTAGTTCCCTAGTTCAGACCGATGTTAAATTACCGTAAACATAATTTGTGAGGGGCTTTTGCTGATTTTCTTTTCGATAATGACGAAAAAGTGGCTTCTTCTTAAAAACATACCCATATCAAGGCTAAACTGCAAAAACCATACCCTATTTATGACCAAAATGGCCAAAATCAGCTAAAATCGATACCCTATTTATGACCGAAACGGCTGAAAAATCATACCCTTTGGGGCCGCACTTACCTATATAGCCCGTATAAGGGAGTACCCCCCCCCCCCCTCGGGCCGCTGACAAACGACTTAAATTAAAATTAAAGACCATATTGGTCTTTGGTAACTAGCAAATTCGACCTAACTTGCAGCCGCATGCTAACAATTATATTTGCCTCTTTTCTAAACCATAAACAATGTGGTTGAGACTTCATTCGACAAGGGAGTCAAGAAGACACTCCGTGGGGAGCCCGCTGACATGCAAATGTTTAAGCAAACGGCTCTGCGGTTTTTGACGTTCGGGTTAAATCGAAGACTTGTAGTTTTCAGAGCTCGTGAAAGGTTCACCGCGGTAACGGGGACGGCAGTATTTTGCTGTTTTCCGTCCACACTAAAACACAAAGCTGGCGTATTCAAATTTCTACGGTTGGAAGAGCGCTTTTCAAAAAGCTCCGCTTGCCTGAGGGATTAGTTTGGACGAAAGGCCTAACCGTAGAAATAAAGATGCGTTGTCAAATTTCTCCGGCGTAGTGTAGACGCTGCCTAAGTGTTGGCGTTGCACAAAATGATTTGGCTAAACTGTACTAAATTTGCATTTCCTTTTGCACGTGCCGAATGGACAAAGTAGCAAAAAGTTGCAAACCTTCGGTTAATTAGGCGAACGTTTCCTTCCTGCCCCCCACGAAATGACGAATAAAGATTGTTTCAAAATTATTATCTAAAATTGCGCTTCTATTGATTTAAATTTCGCGGGTTTTCCGAGCAACCAAACATGTGTTCGCTTGTCGCTACATATCCAGTTCGCATTTGCATTCAAATTCCGTCTTGTTGTTATACTTTATTTTTTTCTATATGACGGTAGATTAGGTTAATGTTTTTCGATCCTACATAACTAAAAGACAACCATCGACCTCATTCTCCGACCTCCGTACTAGCGATGTGACTCAAAAGAGCTCAATCTTTAATAGCATTTGCGTTCTCAAACACGCGCGCTTCCTTGTTCGAGGTAAAAATTAACAAGAATTCAGATAGAAAAAAGGAATTCATTTTGTATAGCTACGCAATAAACCCAATAGTTTTTCACAAAATGCACTTACCGTAACACTCTTGAAGAGAACACGTCTTTGCTTGTCTTTGGATTCCGTAAAGGCCCGCCCCAGGACATCTCGTTCGATCACGTGCCATGCAGAATCTCTGACGTATTTTGTGACATCTGTCATTACACGGACCAAACTTTGTCCAAGAACTCCAGGCTTTCAAGCTCTTAGCTTTCCGAGATTGAAAGAGAAAAAGAAAGATCCGTTTCCTCGTAAAATAGCCTTACGAACTATTTTCACAGTGACCCCTTTGTTTACATTATTTTTTACCATAATTGCTACTAATCTCGCAATCTGATTAGCTAATTTACCGTTGTCAATAAGAGTCCGGACAACGCTGCTCGCGTCAGTGTGTCACGCATAACTTTTTCAGCTCGTGTTCTGAAAAAAAAAAAAAAATTTCTTTAACGTCGATATTGTGGTAAAAAACAAATCGAATGTGATGTAACGTGGCCTACACTCTTATCGA